>NW_010250168.1:0-11489 GCF_000690775.1 Eurypyga helias
GTGAGAGCAGCTTCCTGGTATTTTGGTAGCCGGAGTTAGACCACAACAGAGAGAGAGAGAAATTAATCTGCACACAATAAAAGAACAAGCAACAAAAGAGCTATCTATGGAAGTAGCAAACCTTACCTGTTTTGAAGCTCTGTTAGAGGTGAAGTTTCATTGTGCTACATGTAGTTTTTTGAAGTATCATCAAATTTGCTCTCAGAGTGTTATTCTCTTTACCTGGCTTTGAGGAAGACCCATAAGCATGGAAAAGTTTTCTGACATAATATTTAAAATTGCATCTCTTATAAAAGTTCTAACACACTTTAGCAAGTCTTTTAAAATCAGCCAGTGCACCTCTGCATAACAAGCATTTGTTGGTTCCTAACACCCTCAACTCATGAGACCTCAGTAGAAGAAGAACAGGCCCAGCTCCACAACCCTGTGTTGCCTTGTGAGACTCAAATTCTGGACACAACACACCTAAAAGGAATTGAAAAACATTCAAAACATCTAAAAATGGGTCTGCCTTCTACCAAATAATAAAATCTACATCTCACCCTTCTGTAAGGGTCAGGTCAATATAGACCCCCTATCAAGGAGATTATATTTCTTCTGTAAAGACCAAAGCACATGACTTTCTTATAGAAAGATTATTTATCACTGCATTTTGCCACAAAAAAAAAAAAAAGGAACAAAAATAAAGAAAGCTTGTCCTCTAACGACTCCTCTACATTAAGTTTGTTAAACTTTGTCAAGTTCTCCAAATAGCTTTAAGTGGAGGCTTGTCTTCTCTCTTAAGCAATGTGTTTAAGCTGATGTTGGTCTTCAAATCAATCTTCTGAACAGATAAGAAATCCTTGTAGAATAAAGTAGATACATTAATGAAGAAAGACCTTGCAGTAGCACAAATTTCACTAGTGCACATTTGTTTCAAAGAAGTAATTACTTTAGAAATGTTACAAAACCCTGTAACTACTAAAGCTGTGTCTATCTTCAATTATAATTAGACCACTAGCAAATAAAGCAAACTTACAAATAGATCTCTTAGTCTTGGTTTACCTGTCTCTGTCAGTTCTAATCTCTGATAATTGGTTATTTAGGCTTTTAGTTGTTAGCTATTAAAAAGCAGTTATTCCGAGCAAGGTTTCTTACTCAGAAAGGGAATAGCCATGGCAAAAAAGAATAAAAACATTACTTCTAATGCTTTATTAGATATATTCTCAAGGCAGATGAACCTTAAACATGAATCTAGAGTCAACCACAACAGTACTCTTTAATGTCTTGCCAGTTAGACCGCACATGATTCAGTAAAATATAGATACATATCAAATAGGAGATGCACACATTCAAATCAGAAGTGAATTATGAGTACCAATTGCTAAGGAAAAAGTGAAAAATAATTTTCCCCTTTCCTGAACTTATTTGAATCTTCCCAGGAAAAATATGTTGACTCATACATGTATGAAAAAACATCTTAAGATAAGTACATTATAATTTTCTGGTGAAGAGGTGAAGACAGAATTGTGACTATCCAGCATACCAGGTATTATGAAATTTTAATTTTCTAACTAGACGTCTGCTTTTCTCCTTATGCCATAGAAATTTCTTTACCACAGGCCATTTTCTCAGGCGTATAATTATTTTGACTTTAAATATAGTGGCAGTCATTTATTATGAGGCATAGAAGTTGTTTAGAGAGGTGACAGCTGTGGCTTCATACTACACTTTTCTAATCACTTGAGTCTACTGTTATACAACAGGGTACTTTACCTTTACTGCAAATATAAATTAACTTCAAAATGGGATATCTGTCTATAAATCTGAATAATTCTGCATGCAAGTACAATGTGTGTAAGGCATGAGCATCTAATGGCCACTAACAACACATCTTCCAAAAATTTCAGTCAGGAAAACAAAACAAAACAAAACAAAACAAAACAAAACAAAACAAAACCCCACATACAACAAAAAAACCCAAACAACAACAACAAAAAAAAAAACAACCAAAAACCCCTAGCATAAAGGAGGGTTTACTTAGATCTAACCAAGGTTCTACAAAGCACAACAAAAGTCACTTGCTTATACAGTTGATAAGTACTGTGTTTAGCATGCTTTAGTGCTGCAAAATAAACCTGTGGATCTCTGTTAAAAGTTGAGAAAAATAGACAAATACTGTACAAATTTTACACTCCTGAGCATCTATATTAGCAAGTAATCTTTCAATATCTTCAATGTTATATTCTGTCTCCCTCTTGTTGTGTTAAAGGTACACATAGAGCAGGGTTCTGTTTTTTTAAAGATTTATTCCTAAAATAATAGTTTTATTCAGAGCAAAAAATTGTTATTTAAAGCTTTTTTTTTTTTCCTGTACCAGTTGTAGGGTTATCAGGTATAATAGTAGTGCATTTCACAGCAAACAAAACTGCTTTGCTTTGTTTCAAGGACTTTTATTCAAAAAAAGAACAAAATAAATAGGCTATCAAGTATTTGCTGGGCAATATCCATGACTGCAAGAAATTAATCCCTTTTTAAAAAAATATTTTCAAAATCATATGAACATCCCAAGTTACAAAAGCATTTATCTAATTTTAATAAAGAAGTGATTAAGCTTTCTGCAACAGCTGTGAAATGCAGACATAAGAAACAAAAGTTCAGTTTTGAAATCTTAAGACAAAAGCATAAGCAGCAGAAGAATCTTTGGACAAGTACTTTAACTTGGCTGGCATCTCCTTGGAAAAGTGTCAGTGTTGAGTAAGAGTATGTTTTAAGTAAATCCCCAGTTACAAGTGCTCTAGATTACTTCATCAGAGTAGACAACAACCTTCTCCTCCATGTTAGCTCCTTTGCTTTTACGAGCTTTCCTTTTTAGCCCGCTTAACAGGCTACGTAGTTGGTCCTACCTTTATTTGGGCTTGAACAAGTTAACTGACCTAAAAGCATAACAGAGGCTAAAAGACTATGGAGTTAGGTTTTCTATTACGTAAAAAGTATTCTTAAATTATCCTCTGTGGGTTTCTGTGACTATTGAGAAATACTACATGTATGATGTAGTTACACAGACCATTCCTCAAGCACATATGCAGAAGTAGTTATAAATAAATAATTAAAACCCCTTAGCACAGCAACCATCAGGTCATCAAACTGGTTTTCTTTCATGGAGTGGTCAAGTATACTACAAAGACTTGGCCTCCCTGTAGAAAAGGCAAAAATTACCAAACCCTGACTTTATAAAAATAAGCACTACCAGGTTACAGATCTCATTATAATTTAGTGTTCAATGTAAAGCTGAAAAGGCAAGCAATGTCAGGACATGTCTGCAGAAGAAATGTTTACAAATACACCAGTATTTAATTATCAGTGAAGCTAAACTGATATGTAATAACCTTGTGTAAGCATTGTTATTCTTGAAAGTGATTTTTGTCTCTCATGTAAACTTTTCTGAAAATAGACAAAACAGGAAAATTAGTATTTAGAATTTAAATTAGAATTTAGTATTGTTGGAGTCAAACAATATATGCAATAAAATTTCCCCTGCTTTGCCCCAATTCCTTTCTGGTCCTAGGGTGACACGTATTCATTACTGAAGTTTCAAACAATGCTGTGTTAAAAGCATACTTGAGTGTTTAATGAGATTTCTTAATACATAATCAGCTAAAAAAATGTACAGTGTGAATTTAACTGACCCTGTACCATCAAGCAGAAACATAAATTCTACCATTAAACATAAGAAGAGGAATATAAGTAGCAATATCCCATAAAGAACACTTAAGAATGGATTTTTATTTTTTTCTTTTTTACAAATAGATCAAAAATTAATTGAATGGGTCACAGAACTATAATTCAGCTTGGTATCGATATGTTGAAAGAAGATTTAAAGAAATATTTTAAAAGACTTTCCTGGATAGCTTCCCTTCCATTCCAGGAGGGTTAATGACATCAAGCCACAGTATTTAATGTACTTGCTTCATCCAGCCAACCTCTTGATAAAACCATTTATCTCCAGAAAGTCAAGGGTGAATAGAGCAATAACTTCAAAAAATGCCTGAGTTGTTGGCAAAATCAGTCTCAGCTGTTCAAGACCTGAAAGTGTCTGTGTATTTAATGCTTTTTGAAACCTGGTTTAGCTAACTGTCATTCACCTAACATTGTTACACAGCTAACAATTAGGAATTTCAATCTGAAGCAGAAGCATTGTGAAAATTCTTGTGTAATCTACTCTAGGTGATCCTGCTCTGGCAGGGGAGTTGGACTAGATGATCTCTAGAGGTCCCTTCCAAGCCCTTCCACTTTGTGGATCCATGAAAATTGGTAAGCCTATTTGATGAAAAGTGTTTTCAAAAATTTGTATTTAGCAGTTCGTAGTCGTCTATGAAATGGTCTTCTTTTTTGATGTCTGAGGAGTAGGTTATTCCTAAAACAAAGAAATTACATAGGAGAAGCTCAGTGGTGGGTACTTTCAATTAGAATAAGTAAAAAATAAAAAAAGTTGCTTTTAAAATTGCCTAGTGTTTGGCTTTCTATTTTTTCAGTCTCTTGATCAGAGTTTTATAAAGTAGGTATTCAAGTAGTGCAACATTATTTAATTGCACAAGCATAATAGAAATTTTAAACAGGCAATAGGAAATTTAATTTTCACTACCTTTATTTATTGAACTTTTTATTTATGGACAGAGTAATAACAATACAAGTGTTTTCTACTTCTGTGTTCATTGACAGTTTCTTTACAAGCTGGCAAAGAAATTAAAAATAGGACATTCCACACTAAGGGATAAGAGAAGTGGACAGTAACCATAAAGCCATTTGTACAAGACAGAAGTTCCTCAAGACATGGCCAAAAACTGATGAGTTACATCTCATTGAAATCAAAGAGACCCATCAATTCCAGCAACAAATATAAACCACAGATATTTGACCTTACTTTCCCTAGAAAATATATATAGTATTATGCACACATCTCTAAATAAGAGAAAATTAACAGCATGAACACAGGACATTTCAATGCAAAATTTCAGAAGCTCCCTGAGAGAGAGAGAAAGAATGGTGTAAGAAAGGTGTTGGCCATGTCAGCTTATGTACGACAAGACAATGTTTTAAAAAACACAGCAGAAAATGTACCTAAGAACTCTGCAACTGGGGAAAAGGACTTAGAGTGGGGATCGGTGATTCCTATTCCTAGTCTGCCACCCTCCAGTATGCTGCCATAAGAGGATGTTGCCATGTCTATCTATTCTTCAGTTTTCTTTTTTTTATTAATTTAATAACCATACTGTTTTTCCTCAAAAGAACTTTGTGATGTTTACTTTCTTTGTATTTGTAAATGGGAGTTAAATATACACTTTTTAGAAGAGAGATGGAAAAAATAAAAAGCATCTGGTTTCAAAGTCAACAACACGTATTAATTGACTATACAGGTAAATCCTTCATTTATTTATACTTGAAAAACTTTAACTTTCTTTATCTAGAAACCTCAGTATTAAATCCTACCAAAAGATATCACAAAATACTGAGTTAATCCACAGTCAGATTTTTAAAACTGTGCATTTAGGCAAATAAGATATGGTCTTAACATGTGACTACTTATTCCCTAGGATACAAAACTGTTCTAGGCATATACTGGAGTGTAAAAGGTAAAGAAAATATGGAGACAATGGAGGTTTTTATTAATCATTAAGAAAGGAGGCCCCTGACAGCTGATCTTAATGCAATAGGAAAGGTTAAGTGATTAAAAATTCTGCTGGAAATCTCATCAGACCTTCTGATATCAGGCTAGTAAATTTAACTCTGTGTTACCAACTACCACAGCAATCCTTTAGGACCTATCAAAAATAGCTAAAACTTTTTTTGTGCTTTATTTCTAACAGTTCATTGTCCCTGAGGCCACATCAGCTTTTCCCAATACTGATGACACAGATGAGATTGTTAGTTCTAGACCTCCTGCCTGGAGCAGATAACAGTTGCAAGGTTCACTATACCAATATAACATATGCACCTCATCAGCACAGATCAGGTGAGCTGACTATATGCTATCCTACCCTTTTTCTAGCTCCCTCTTTTATCACAAGCAAACAGGAGATGGGAGTAAAGAAGAAGAAAAAATCACTACTAAAGTGTCTATGAAAAACTCAATTGTATTTTGCTAGCACAGTGTAAAATACTTGTTGTTGTGGTACGGTGACAGGAATTTAATGGTTTGGCAATTTGCTCAGTAGCACTTTCCAGAATAAGTAAATGAAACAAACATTGTCCAGGTATTCATTGTTCCTCAGAAATCAAGTGAAAAACTGAAGTCATACTTTCCTCAACTAAAACAAAAGAGCCAGAGAGTGCAAATATAACCTCATTAAATAAGACAGCAAATCTAAGTGTCATACAAGGCTATTAAACAAACGAGATTGGTCCATAATAATAAGAAACATATTTTACATCTGTTGAACAGTTCAGAGCTTTTAACAAGTAATAGGCATACTATACTGGAAAATAGTTGCTATTCTCCATCAGTATATCATTGTCAATGGCTGTGCTGTCTCAAAAGAAGCACTTATCTCATACACTTTATTGCTTGATAGCTTGCTGATTGCTTTTACAAAGCAATAAATTGATGGCCTGATCCAGCAGTGACATTAGGTTATGTTCATTTTCTGTGATTGATGTTTTGAATTAGAACTCTTACATTCTCTTCTGTTTGGAAATATGAAATTCTGAACAGGAAAACCTGATGTCACAAATAAAATGATACAATGTGTGTCAGACGAGTGAGATTTATACATTTAAATACCTAACTAGCTTTGCTTTTTATTAATTTTTTCATAATTTATTGTTAAAGGGATTGTGTCTCAGTTAAAAGAATCCAGACAAATAAGGAGAGAGGAAAAAAAATTAAAATTAAAATATGAGAGTACAATATCCAAGCTATAAATTCCTGTAGTAATAGAAATGCACGTAAAGCTGCAAAACAAGAACATATTAATTATTTAGCTCTCAATTAAATTAATTGAATTATTTAAACATTTTCCTGCAAGTTTTAAGGCAGTAAGGGATTTCAATATTTTTCACCGGCTAAAAATTAATCCATCAACCATAGTAGCCTTTATATCATACATCACTTTGAAATTATATTTAAAGTAGAAAGGCAAAATAAAAAAAGCTGAAAGAAGAAAAGGTGACTACTATCTGTCTTTCATCATCCATGATAAATAAATTAAATAATAAGCAGTGTGTTAAACACATCTTAAAGATGGAGCTCAAATTCTCCAAGAAACTAAGAAACTGATTTTACATTTAACATACTTAATGTAGAAAACAAACAAACTAACTGAAAGAAAAAGCAAACAAACAAAACCCCCAACCTAGTGACCATCAAAGCTGTTTTGAAGCGGTTCTCCCCTGCAGATGCTAAACTTCAGAGAAATAGCTGACCTGTGGGGACTAATTCCCAAATACATCCATACGCCACACCCAACGCACCTTGTGACAGATACATTTCCTTGACACCATGCATAAAATGCATCCCTGACTGTAATAGAACCCAGCAGCTGAAACAGGAGAAAGATGAAAACTCTACTTTGTCAAAGCTGATGGTATTTTTATGTGTACATTGAGTCTGATCGATAAATACATTTAAATTAACATCTTTAGCTCCGTTGGGGTCCTTGAATCCCATTGTGGCTTGAGCAAGGTTGTATCACCTCAGTTTCCACATCTGTAAATTGAGGATGACATTATTTACTAACCTCCTTGATGCTGAAGCTGCGCACATTCATTTTCTACCTTTTATACTCGCCTTTTTAATTATACAGGTGACATTTAATTGATAAATATTTATAGCAAAAGGCAAAGCATGATGGATATCTGCTTACAGACTGATGTTCTTATCATTGAATGGGCTGTGAAATACAGTAACTTTCACTTTTGGGTACAACATAATTTTTAGACCATTCTTTTCAGGAGACATTTTGCCAGAAATGCAGTGGTTAAGAGATACAAATGAGCTGTACTTTCCTGCAATGCCACCTTTCTTTCATCCCCACCCTTCCTCCAGTTTGTAAATCGTAATAAAAATGGAAGAAAACTTTGCCATTTTGACTTTGTGAAGCTTCAGTTAGACACCAAACCAATTTGTAAGCATATAAACCTATTCTGGTATAGCTCAACTTCTCATTAATGTTGTTATGCCCAATCCTCTAGGGGTTTCAAAATACATACGTATTTTCAATTATTTCCATTGTGCTTTATTCCACCATAGAAAAGCAGCATCACAAAGTTCCCTTTAATTATACTATTTTTTAGTGGTTTTTGTTAATTTCTTTCTATTGAAAGTTTGAAAATATTTACGCAAAGGCTTTGAATACCCATGTTCATAACTTTTTACTATCCCTCACCTGAGGAAAAAAAATATACCTTATGCATTTGTGCTGGCTTTCTCTGAGACAGAGTTGATTTTTTTCATAGTAACTAGTATGAGGCTATGTTTTGAATGTGTGCTGAGAAGAATGTCAATAACACTGGTGTTTTAGATGTTGTCAAGCAGTGTTTACATTAAGCCAAGGACTTTTTCAGTTTCTCATGCTTCACCTGTGTTCCCAGCTTTTTCTCTACAAGAAGCTGGGAGGAACCCCAGCCAGGACAGCTGATGCAAACTGGCCAAAGGGATATTTCATGCCATAAAGTGTCATGCTCAGTATATAAGCTCAGGGGAGATGGCTGGAGAGGACTGCTGCTTGGGGATGGGCTATCAATCACCAGGTTGTGAGTAATTGTTACATTGTGCATCACTTGTTTTTGTATATACCTTTATCAGTAATATTATGATTACTCTTTCCTCTCCTTCTGCTGTCCTATTAAACTGGTTTTATTTCATCCCACAAAGATTTTTCTGAATCTCTCCCTTACCCCACCTGCGGGGGGTTGGGGCTGAGTGAGCGGTGCTCAGTTGCCAGCTGGGGCTAAACAGTAACAGCATTCTCATAAGGTCTATTAGGTCTGTTTTTATATAACCACACCAAAACACAGCCGAAGAAGCCCATGCTAGGTATAGCATTTATCATCACTCAGGGAACAGCCCTGCAGGTCAAGGAGCTTTGCCACACCCCACAGTCCCATGTACCAAACACCCAACACAAACACCTGCTGCAGCCCCACAGCAAGAGTGTCCCTTCAGTAGCAACTGCGACAGAAGCACAGTGGGTCTTCCCTCCTTTCTTCCTTCCTCTGCTTTTACAGATCCAGGGTCAACTGTTCCTTTCTTCCTTCCTTCCCCATTTCTTTGTACTGCCCTGGCACAGTCTTTAACCTTTCTGCATTTCACCTCACACGTGTGTGCGAAGTCTCCGGAGCAATGGATCATGTCCCAGATGCCTTTTATATCAGCTCAAGGGGATGACTTCACATTAGGTGAATGCCACTCCAGCATTAGCAAATCCATATTGATGCCCTTCCCAGGGAGGTCAGCCCTATGGTAATTAGCAGACAGACTCAGAGATTAAATTTAGAAGTGGCTTGCATGTTTAAAACTTTCCTTCTTGGTTGATTTTTGTTACTAGTTAGCGTGCTTTTTCTCTAACTAAATTTATTATTTAATTGTTAATATATGTATTTCTATTAGATATGCTTCCAGTAGATTTAACAGTAAGAAATAACAGAAATCATGCATTTCATCAATCGGACTCAACAATCATAGAGTCATACATAAAGAAGCTGCAAAAACTGCAACATGGCTTGGGACTGCAGAGAAAAATAATTGCTATAGAAAGAAATAGAACCTGCTTCTAAACTCTGCATGGAACTTAATGTATATCAGAACTTACAGGATAAATTTGGTTTGGAGATTAATTGTGAGATCATTGAATAATCAAAGGTTAACAAATAACATTGACTGTTTCAAATAAAATATTAACCAATAGGATTAACAAATTAGTCAAAATTAGTTCCTGATATCTAACAGTTGCATTGAGATTTCCTTACAATAATCAAATAAACCTTTTAGGACAGAATGAAAAAAAAAAACCAACAAAACAAAAACAAATCCCAAACCAAAAACAAAACAGAAAAAAATATCTAAATAATAATAATGATTATAAAAAAGAAAAAAACACAAAACAACGCCTCATGTTCCCAATAAAATGAAGAAAGACTTTGTTGGGTCAAAAGGCAAATGAATGAGAATATGTAGTAGAAGCATTTAGTAATTATTATCACATATGCAAATGACTATTTGTTCATTCATTTTTAATGACTATGCTAAGCTAAGCAAGATGACTGTGTGTGCCTCTACTTTAGAGAAATACAATAACAACATAAGACTTCTTTGAAAAGCCCTGTTAAGTCTTTTGTGTGACATATATCTGTACAAAACAGCGTTACATGGAACAGTGGTGGCAAAACTGGACAGGATGGGATATTTTCTGGTAAATGTTCCAGGAAGTGTTGAAGGAAGAAAGTCTAGATCATTCACATGACAGAAAAAATGTTGAGACAAGGGGAAAGGTTTATTTAATACATGGACATGTGCACACAAAGGTATAAAATATTGAAGTAGAATAGCTCTTGGAACATACAGCTTTGCTGCTGGTAATCAAAACCTCTTACTTGCACTTTAGAACTGGCTACATGGAAAGGTTTCCTCATTTGACCTTATCTGTTGCCAACTGTAACTTTGTGGATCAGGTAAAGACATATTGACCTAAAATCCCTGAAAATAAAGTAGCACTGAATGAGAAAGCTTATATATGTACAAGGACTGTGTCCTGTTCTCAACAGGACACAAAAGGCAAAAGCAGTCTACCATTGAGAATTGAAAAATAAGACCTCCAATTGGCATGCTGCAACAGGAGACGGAGAATTTCATTACGTTTCCATTCTTCTTACCAGCATGGGCATAACTAACCAGGAAATTATAATCAACATGTAGTCTGTTAATTCCTGTGTTATAATATTTCCCTGAGCCACAAAGGACAGTAGCGTAATTATTGCCTCAGAACTACAAAACAGAATGCCAGCATGTCAAATGCTATTTGACTTTAAATGAGAAGAACCCAAGTCTATATCAAAAGCTAGTATGAGACTGCAAATATTTGTGTATAGAAAAAAAGTAACTGTAATTTGACATGAAATACATACACATAAGAATAAAGTTTTCAGAAGTTGTTAAAGGAATTTGTGTTGCTCTGTATTTTAGTAACTCATTTACAAAACTTATGTCTTCTTTCTCTTAGGTATGGCTTAAAAAATTGTTTACTCTGCTTGCTCAGAAATCAAGCATGTTTCAGCAAAGTAAATTAGAGTATTTGACAAATGGGCACATCTTATATCACAGAATCATAGGATTCATTTTGAGGGTGATTACAAAAACCACTACTTAACATAAATTCACCAAAATATGTACATGTCATTCCTTTTTGTTGTGCCTAATGACTACCAGGCTCCTAGCACATTTCAAAACTGTTTCCGGAGAGCTCCAATTTCCCTGCATGCTTACTTCTTTCATAGAATCATAGACTCGTTTGGGT
>NW_010250169.1:0-12317 GCF_000690775.1 Eurypyga helias
CTGAGGCTGCACTCAATGCCATCAATGCCATAGGTTAAAGCCACTGAGCATCTCCGAAGTGCAGAAAAAACAGTAACCTTAAAATAATGAAGGTTTGTGTCCTGAGCAGTCTGTGGTTTAGCTGTGTGACAGTGTAGAGTGGTGGTGGGAATGGGTCTGTTGTGGGCTCGAGATGCTTAGCAGCCATATGGCTGTTGCAGCCCAGTATGGTTGACAGCAAGCCCCACACTAGAGGATGCATCTGGAGGCTTGGGGACATGGATCCACAGGTGTCTTTGTTCCCCAGTGACAGCTCTATCTGCTCTGAAGGAGATGTGGGGAAGAAGACCTGTACGTCTGCAAACATGCTGGCAAACAATGTAATGCATGTTCATGATCCAGCTGAACCTGGAGCATTAGAGACCAGGATCAAGAGCTCTACTCTGTATGCTGAATTTGCTGAGGAGGAATTTCCTCAGCAAATAGTCCTGGATTTCCTTTGTGTTTGCCTGAGTAAACCTGGAGGTGTAATTCTTTCTCCTTTGCTAGCAATGGGAAACTTACCAGTTCCCTGCCATTTTCTGTTAAGCTGCTAGGTGCCACGGCGATTGAGGACAAGTTACAAGACGGAGTGCCACAGACAATTGAGACTCTTGCCAAAGCCAACATTAAGATATGGGTTCTCACTGGAGACAAGCAAGGTAAAGGGGCTACAGTTTTGGATGTTTCTCTTCTCTCCAACCAGTGGCATGCTTCTGCTAATGCCCATGTTCTCATTCTTTCTCCTTTGAAAAACTGCACAGAGGACAAGCTTACAGGGCTGTGCTTCGTTGCTAGATAGGCAAAACTCCAGTTATTGGGAATTAGACCAGATAATTGTAGCTAGTACTGGTTCTTAATTCCTGTCCTAAGGCTGGAAGTAGTGTGAAGATAACATCTTTTGCCTTCTGAGATGTGGCAGTGAGCATCCCATAGTCCCCATCATTTGCTGTGAAAAGGTGTTGGTTTAGTATAGTTGACCATCTTGGGGAAGAATCTGGAAAAAAATCTTTCCCTGCTTTCCTGAACTTTAATACTAAAATGGGTGCTGGATCTGCTTCACTTTGGTCCTGGCAATAATGATCCAGAATAGCAATGGAAGGAACATAGGCTTTTGGTGAAAACATTAAATTGGAGAGAAATGTGAATAGACTCCAGTAAATTCTTTTGGAGAAATAGTATTTTAACCTGTGTTTGCAAATAATTTCTACTGAGAAATGGGCAGAGAATTTTTGAGAAAAATGAAACACTTCATCTTGTCATATTCCACATGTAATAGTTTTGCTTATGAAGTACCAAAAAAACTTCATTCTTTTTTTTTTTTTCTTCTCAGAATTTTGTGAACAAAATGTCTTGCTATTCCTTTTCAGAATGATGGTTTGGGGCTTTTCTGGTGATGGAGGGAGGGAAAGCTAAATATCCTGAAAATGTCTTTTGGAATCAACATGAAATGTTTTTTGTGGCTTCAAGTATGAATGGCCAAAGGGTGTTTTAAGCTTTTTCATTTTGGTAGAATTTTTTTTTTTTTTTGTGGCCTTGTGAAGCTCAGTTAGGGGGGATTTGGTGGTACTTCCATCAAGGTGATTCTCCTGGATCTCTTAAACTGTTGACTCTGGAAGGCTCAGAGCTCTTTTGAGTGAGAAAGAGAGCTTTTGTCATGTGTGTAAAAAGGCCACAGAGATGGCGTGTGAGTCTGGGGCTGCCAATATGTGTTTATCTTCCTGGTTTATTTTTCCCAGAGACGGCAATGAACATTGGTTACTCCTGCAACTTGCTGAATGATGACATGGAAGATGTTTTCATTATCGAAGGCAGCACATCTGATGACGTACTCGATGAGCTGAGGTAAATGGCTGAAATGTACAGCTTCGTTGCTGTGCACTGACACTGGAGTGGAGCAGTCTTTCTGTTTTGTGTTATTTCGCCTTTTTTTCCTGTGGGCTTTACTTGGTGCAGTTCATCTAGGGACCTTAGATAATGGCTAGCTGGCTCCCTGGAAGATCCAGCAGTGACATAGTGTAGAAATCTCCTCTGAGGATAAATTCCAAAGCTTCTTAATCCAAGAGCTCAAATCTATATAAAATGTATAGGAAAGCAGTATCAGTCAGGCAGTATCAGCTGATGTTCAACAGTCTGAAGCCCCAAAGCCTTTGGCCCCAGGCTCAATCTATGCTGTTACTCGACTGCTATTGCCATTCATCCACATTGCAGTTCTTTGTCTGGATATGGTCCTTTCCTAGCATTATCTGGAAATCTGCCTTCCTCCACAGCCTCCTCAGGAGACACAAGTTCTTAGGTATAGATGGAAAATGAAGAAGTTTTTCAGTCCTTTTCTGTTAAAGTAGGTGGGTGTCAGACAGCATGGACAGAAGAGTGGGGTGCCCTATGGGACACTGTCCTTTGTGACATTCATACGATTTGTTTGACTTCAAATCAGCATAAGTTTAGCACACTTGTAGAGTTTCGGAAGCACATAGGTGATCCGTACGAAGACCAGCAGCTGAACCATCCATGCTGTTGTAGGGATACAGGGAAAATAAAATTAAACTATCAAAGGGAAGCATCGATATTTTATTTTCAAAAAGTTGATTTAATAAAACATATATATCTTTACAAACTTTTCATTATTATTCTGGGGTTTTTTGTTTGGTTGGTTTTTTTTTTTTTTTAGGAACGCAAGGAAAAAGATGAACCCAGACTCCTTTCTCGACACTGATGAAGTCAACATTCAGTTTGAAAAATCTTCAAAAACACCAAAAATCATACCCGACGAGAAAGCAAATGGGGTGTACGGTCTGGTTATCACTGGCCACAGCCTGGTAAGGAAGGTTCAGAGTCATGTTAGGGCTGAGTTCTCTGATGAACTTAATGTGACAGGGACATACTGAAAATGCTTTAAAAATTTAGCTTTAGAGAACTGGATTTTTTTCCCCTAACTGAAGATTAGTTTTGGTGTTTATCTGAGACAACAAAGGTGATGGGCAAGGTTTCAGAAGACTGGAACAGGCAATAGTTGGCCCTGATATTAGGTGAACAGGAGAAGTAGAGTAGCTGGATCAATCTGCACTTCCAGAAAAATACTAGAAAAATAATCAGGCAGTGTATGGATGCAGCAGAACAGTAACATCAGACATGGGTTTCAAGTATGCCAAGAACATATTCTACTAAATATATCTGCTAACAGGTGGGGTTTTTTTATTTAACAAATAGGATATATATCTTATAACTTAAATAATCAATTGTTTGATGTTCTCTCCCATGATGTTCTTCCAAGCAAACTGGTGTAATACAGTCTAGATGAAATTGTTAAGTGACAGATACAAGACTGCTTGGAAAGTACAGCTCTTAAACGTTCGCTAATGGATCTAAACCAACATTTAAGTGGCATCTGCAGGGGGCTATCCCATATCGATTTGACAGTCAGTATTTTAATTAACTGCTTAAAAATAGAGCAGATAACACCAGGCTGGGGGAAGCTGCAGGCATGATGGAGTTCAAGATGAGATTAGAAAACAATTTTAACACATTGGAGAAATACTTTATAAAAATGGAATTGCAATTCAGTAAGAACAAGTACCTTGTTCTCCACTTTCACGTAAGGGACTGCACACATACAAAATCAAAGATATGTGTGTCAGATCATCATCTGTAAGACCTGTGAACAAGGCCTCCTGCATAATTTGGCATCGTTAAACTCTTAGTTGAAACAATTCAATTTATTTGGGTCATTTTCTTTGAGAAAATACGGAACAGATGGAGAAAATACAAAGAAAACTCTAATAGTGGTCATGCAGGATGTGGAAAGCATGGGGGAAGACTGAGAAATAGGATTTCTGAGTCTAGGGAATACTGATCAGTCTTGGTAATGCTCTTCAAATAATAACAGGTAAACAAAGTAATGGAATTAAACAGAGACAAGAGAGTTTTGGATTAGATGTCTTCCCAGTGAGAACAGTGAAGCACTGGAGTAGATTTTCCATCCCTGGAAATTATTTAGAACGGGTTAGAGAGAAAAAAAAACACCAACTAACCAAACAACAATTTAGGTACAGTTCAACCTGTCTGGGAGGAAGGCTTAGTCTAGATCAGGTTTATTTGCCTACTGTATTTTGCTTTCCCAGATTGCAGGGGAAGCAAATAGGTAGACATGGAAGGATCCGGGAGGTGCTGCCTGTCAGAGACAAGATGATTCTCTTCACTGTGGTGTCTACCTCTTGATGGTAGTCCAGCCAATTTAACTCCCAGCCTGGGAAATTACTATTAAAAAAATCTGACCTTGCTCTATTTTTTGCTTGTGTGGCATGTATATGGACCCTGGAATAGAGGGGACATTTTCAGGCTGTGTCTATGTTATCAAGTACCCTCTCGTCCTCTTTCACAGTCGCTCCCTCTTTAACTCCAGGTCTTTAATCCCCTTTAGATCCCCACTGCAAAACAAAAGCTCTGTCAAGTGTAGTGCGAATCCTCTAGCATCCCATCTGGCTGCAAGCCCCTGCCTCTTCCTACAGGTCCAAGGCTGCAGGACAGACCCTGTGTGCTGTGCTATAAAAGCATGACAGGCAGCGGCAGCAAAGCTTTCTTTTTATGCCTGGAAAACCACACACTCACCCACACCCCGGCAAGGAGGTACATCCCACACGGAGAAATTCCAGCCTGGGCTGTGTGGGAGCAGCCAGCCTACGTGGCCTGCAGCAGCGTGGACACAGCCAGTCTCACCAGGGCCGTGGCTGTCTCCTGGGTGTGCACCACAAGGACAGTGTGGACAAAGCTATCTGCTGTTTATTTATTTCTGTGGACCTGGAGCTTGAGCAATGGCAATAGTGCCGGTGCTGTCCCTCTCAAACACAGCATCTGTGCTGCATCCCTCTGTGCAGACGGGGCAGGGGGATGGCAGCACTGGGACTAGGCACACATGTGGTCTTGCTTAAACACAGCAAACTAACAGAAGCACAGGAGCATCTGTAATGGCATCATCACGCAACTAGTTGGTTTGTGTGCAATACCATTAATAGATCTACTACGTGACAGCATTTTGCTAGCGCTGTGCAGCGAGGATGTTGTGGTGAAAGCCATTAGCGACCAGCTGGTACTTAAGCTAAACCATGAAAAGCTCTCTTGCTGATCAATGCTGCCTGCCGCTGACGAGGGAAGCGGGGGTGCTGGTGACTCACTGCTCTGTTTCAAGAAGAAAGGGTACATGGCCTATGGATTGTCTGCAGAAAGGGCAGTGGGGCTGCTGTAATAGCTCTGAGGAGGAGAGATCCCTGTAGATTCCTTCCACGCATGTCTACTTAGAAACGACATCAAAGAACAGAGCCAAAAAGCATGATCTGAAAGAAATATGAAAAGCCAATACTGCGCTCTTCCTCCCGCGCAAGGCTGGAGGGGTGACCAGACATCCAATTATCTCTGCGTTTCCCGAACAGAACTAACACGGCTGACTGATTAAGAAGGTCAGCACTCAGAGCAGAGTTGTCTTCTTCCTGTTTTTGTGTTTTGCTTTGTCATACCTACCTGAGCTCAGCTTTTCCCATGTTTTTTTTTAATTAAGCTTTCCCAAATTGAAATCTCTTCTATTCATACCACAGATCTCCCAGAGCTTAAAAAATAAACCAAGAGGGACAAGCAGAGGCTGTCTGCCATGGAGATACGCAAGGTTGTCTCAGGCCCAGCAGCAGCTTCATTAAATCAGTGCTGCTGTCGGACGCTCCTGCTGCCCTATGAGGCTACCGCAGCGGAGGAGCTGTGGTGCAAAGCCAGCTGTGGTGCATCCAAAGAGCAAGCTTGTCGGTGCGGTCTGCTTGGCACGATGTCGTGCGGTGTCGGTGCTCCCGGCAACCACACGGATAGATCCACTTGGGCTGTCTCCCACCTTCCTTCTGCCAAATGGAAGGAGCAGCTCAGTTCTCATTTCCTTCCCACTATCTGTCAGGCCACGAGCTGCCGCTAGCACCTTCTGAGCACCACTTCTGCCCCTTCTTCCCAGGCCTACGCGCTGGAAGGCAACCTGGAGCTGGAGCTGGTGAGAACGGCCTGCATGTGCAAAGTGGTGATCTGCTGCCGGGTGACCCCGCTGCAGAAGGCTCAGGTGGTGGAGCTGGTGAAGAAGTACAAGAAGGCTGTGACCTTGGCAATCGGGGACGGTGCCAACGATGTCAGCATGATCAAAAGTGAGTGATGGCCGACAGCCGGCACGCTCTAGCCAACGAGCTTGCTGCCACGTTAGCTCTCTGAGATGGCCAGAACACGTACGTGAGTGCCTGCTGTACCACCCTCTTTGTGGTACCAAGTGCCTGTGCCCCACATTTCAGCAGGTTTCTACAGAGGACTGGACATACAAGGGGCCCCTTTACTCCCACCTCCAGGATTGCAGGGAGCTGAGGTTGCACTTATTGCCTATTTCTCTGTTTCTGCCTTAGAACAGACAGAAGCCCACTGGGGCTGTGTCACGTCCACCCGTGTGCCTGCATGGCCACCGCCACATGGGCAATGCAAAGGGCAAACAAGTTCGTTGCAGAGAGGGCCTGTCTGCAATGCAGAAAGAAAATCATGCCTGTAAATAATCTGTATGATGTTACATGGGATTTTTTAACATTTTCATGTGGTATGGCCATTTGACAATTATCTCCCTTGAGTTATGAATCATGGGCTTCTAGGCCCCTTCGTCCTTGAGCATCATTTGATGTTGCATTACCTCAGTGAATTTATGAAAGAAGTCCCCTAACTAGATATAATTAAATTAAGATTATTCAGAAGGGCCTATTGCTAATCTTCCTTCTGTTAATTTGCAAGAATTGATTAACTGGAGCCTTTTAATTAAGAAATAAAAGGCTAAGTAGGGAGCTTCAAGGGAGATAAGTCAGGCAGTCAGTAAAGTAAGGATAAGAAAAGCAAGTTAAAGTGTACATGATAATTAGAAACTAACACCCCCCCTGCCATGAGAGGGTTGGGACTTAGGGATTTTATCAATTCACTGTTCCATGGAAACCACGGAATCTAACCAACCTCCAGCCATCAAGATTGTTCTCATTAGTTAAAGCTGTATAATTATCTGTCACATTAAACTTATGTCCATGTTTAATAAACCCAAGCAACTATTAAAAAAAAAAAAAGATGTGACTCTTCTATCTAATTATTTGATTGAGCTAATAAAGCCCAGGACATGTAAAAAAGCTACAGCGTGCCTTGTAGCACTGTGTCTGAGAAATCTATGAAGGGTTTGAACATTTTTTTTTTGTCTGGAGTGATGCTGTAAGGCTTCTGGAAGTACATGCATGCATGTAAATATGAGTCATGTACCAATATATATTAAAGTTATTGTTTTCATAACAGCATTTATGCTGTTGGAACCATTCAGAAAGAAAACATGAATTGTCACTGAGGGTGTAATTTCCTTTAGATAATAAAAGCCAGGTTACTGAAAATGTATCACTACAGCCAAAATCATAATGCTGCTGAAAGAATTAGTGCCCCCAACTACATATATGTATCTATATTTTTTAATAACTTTACATACGACTTTTTATGAAGGCTGGGACGAAACTGACACATTGTCCCCGTGCAGGGAACTCATCTAACATAACATTGGTGTAACCACAACTCTCACTGTAATGACGTGGTCAATAACCTTCTTGTTGCAGCTGCCCACATTGGGGTTGGCATCAGTGGCCAGGAGGGGATGCAGGCGGTCTTGTCCAGTGACTTCTCCTTCGCACAGTTCCGTTACCTGCAGCGCCTGCTCTTAGTCCACGGCCGGTGGTCCTACATCCGCATGTGCAAGTTCCTCAAGTACTTCTTCTACAAGAATTTTGCCTTCACGTTGGTGCATTTCTGGTATGGCTTCTTCTCTGGCTTCTCAGCACAGGTAGGCCCAGCTTCTGTTTTCTCATGGTCACATCTAACATTTTCAAGTAAAATATCTGGAAGAATTTTAAAAGGAAATAAACTAAGGTATCCCCCCTCCACACCTTACTGAATAGCACACAGGTCTGTCTTCTTCAGCTGTAGGAGTATGAAGCAGACACTGATTCCTTCATTGTGCTGTGCTGCTAGAGGGCAGAGGCCTGAAGACATCTAGGTGCGTTATGAAGCACATAGTACCTCGTAGGATTTTTGAAAGCGTACAAAACAACTACAGCCATCAAACAAGGGCACAGATCACACAGAGGCCTGACCGGTTTGGCGCAGATCTGTGTAAGACCTATTCTGGCCCATTTGAAGCAGTCGGTGTCACTTCAGCAGCTTGCAAGAGGAGCAGATCTCCTGCAGCGAAAAATATTGTGTTGCTTTAGGACAAACCAGCCTCCAGCCCAGACCCTGGGACCCACAGACAGCCTGCAAGGGTGAGCCCCAGGTTCACGGTTGCAGGCATCCACAGAGCACTGCTCCCACCCGGCGTCAGCCGCTCCGCCGTGCCGGCGGCCAGGTCCTGCTCAGTGGATGCTGAGCAAACTGAGCTAGCGTAACGTCATCCTTCCCCCGTGTATTCCCACAGCTTATGGTAAGGACATGTTTAGTGCTGCTGAATTTGAGCCACCTTATACTTTTGGTCTCCGTGGCATCTCAAAGCAAGATGTTCCAGAATTTCATTGTGTATATTTGAAGACATGGAAAAGACAGCCTTTTGCTAACTTTGTGCTCTGTTTCTGATGTTTGGTTTTGTTTATTTTTAGACTGTTTATGATGAGTGGTTCATTACGCTTTACAATTTGGTATATACCTCCCTTCCGGTGCTAGGAATGAGCCTCTTCGATCAGGTACTGTTTCTACCACCACTTGGATTTTTTTCTAGGGGTTTTATCTCCAGGTGTTTTGAGATGGTTCTTTGAAGCAAAAGCAGCTGACATTTTGGCTAGCTATTGTTTCTCCTAAAACAGTTTCCTTCTGGTGGGGCCTGAGAGCACGAACAAAGGATGCACTAGGGAGGAGATGATATATTACTCTGATTTGGCCTCTGGGTTTCCGTGCCTGATGAGACCTCTGGGTTAGGCTGTTGACTACAGTAAAAGTTGCAATTGCCATGATCCTCTGAAGTAGTCACATCTTATTAGCTGTGTTCCTGAAGCCTGACAAGTGTCTCTTTAATGACCACACAAAACAACAAATTAACTAGAAGAGCTCTGAAGCCAGGTTTTCCAGGTTCAGCCTTTCCAGTGGAAGTCTTCCTGCTGTAATTTCACATACACATTTTTACCTCATATGCCATCACTGTTCAGCAAGACATAGGAGCAATAAAGCTGCTCCTATATGCCTTTTACAAGTTAAATGAGTAGGAACTACAGTGGTGCACAGTGTTCAGCTCTGGACACTTAAGGGATCCGAGTCAGACAGCCTTGCCTGTGTGTGGACCCAGTGGAGGTATTTTCCACCCCCTAGCTTCCAGGCAACTCTCAGGAAAGCAGATCATGCAGTCTGCTTAAGATGAAGCGTAACTTCTTTTTTTTTTCTTTTGTTGCAGCACTTGTCAGCTTTCTCAGCACATGAAAGCTGAAATGCAACATGGAAAATGTGTCTAGGTGACCTTGGGATGTGGCACGCTTATCAGCACAGCTAGGCAAATTGTTTGCTAAGCCGTTTCATGTGGAAATGCGTGACACAGCGATATGGCAATCCTAAGTGGTCTTGTGTGGTTGGTTGGGTAGGTGCCGGTACATCTGACCATCTCCTGTCTACTTTCAGGATGTGGATGATCGTTGGAGCATGCTGTTTCCTCAGCTATATGTACCTGGCCAGCAAAACCTCTACTTTAACAAAATGGTGTTTGTCAAGTGCATGTTGCAAGGGATCTATAGTTCCCTCATTCTCTTCTTCATCCCCTATGGGGCCATGTACAACACAATGAGAAGTGATGGGAAGGCCATTGCTGACTACCAGTCCTTTGCACTGATGGCCCAGACCTGCTTACTGATTGTAGTGTCCGTACAGGTAAGACATGCCAGGTAATGTTTGTAGGAATTAGTTGTTGTTTTATGAAGGCAGTACCTGGAAGGCTACTTCGGATCTTGATGGCATTGTGTTGGCTGCTGCATCTTGCATTCTTGCAAAAAAAAAAAAAAAAAAAGTCACTTGCACCAGATTACTCTCCTCAGTTCAACAGAACAGGTGTGTATGATATGAAAGATCAGGGCGAGGAAAGCAGACTCTTTGCCTTGGGAAGTTTACAGTCATAGCAGACAACACAGTTAAGGCTGGGAGTAGAGAAAGGCGTTTTCCCATTTTTTGGGAATGGGTTGAAGCACGGGACTGTCTGTCTGCTATCAGGCAGTCATTTATGGGGTCTCCATCACGAGGCTGTCTCTGTAGCCTTGGCCCCATGCATGATGCAGATGGCAGAACTACACTTGCTAGAAGAAATAGCTGTATCTTGGGTGATGCAAAAATCAGATGGTACTAGCAGGATGAGAGAAATTTCTTAAAGTCAATCAATCACACCACCCTAGATAATGGTTTCTGCTGTCTGAGATCTTGTAGGCTCCCTCTCCTAACTTCCAATGCTAGATCAGAGCTTGAGGGTGGAGACAGAAGCGTGGCTCATTCGGACTTAGTATCCTGTCTCCAGTACTGGCCACTGGTGAATGCTTGAGAAGAGCGCAACAGGGCAAATGTAGTAATGCTTGCCTTAAATGGTTTCCCAGAATCCTACCATCTGTGGCTTGGTATTTTTTGAAACTTGAATGAATAGCAGCCTTGGGAGCAGGGGTACAAAGAAAAGGCCGAGGTCTCTAGCTGTGCCTAGCACAGATCTACTAAATAACGAAGGCACTGACAATAGCTGTATTCCTCCGTTCTTTCAGATTGGCTTGGACACCTCTTACTGGACAGTTGTGAATCAGTTCTTCATCTGGGGCAGCCTTTCTGTTTACTTTGCTATCACCTTCACCATGTACAGTGACGGCATATACCTGATCTTCACAGCCTCCTTTCCATTCGTTGGTAAGCCCTGGGACAAATCTGGATTGCACTCAAAATGAGCATACCGTGGGGCTTAAATCTGTCAGGTATTTCTAGTATATAGAATATACTGATTGCCTTTTCTACAAGAGATGCCAGGATATTTCTGAAGGCTGCTGGGAATGCTTATTTTGAATCCCATCCATCCAGGTGAATGTGTGCCACATTCATTTCCTTGCATAAGAATGCGTATTCATTTGCAGCCACAGGAATGATCCTTTAAATAAACCTACTGAGCCGGCTGGAATGCTCTTTTATATTCTGCTTCCAGGTTTCAAATTCTTACAGATATCTAGGAGCAGAAGGATGCATGTTTTTTTGGAAATAAGTTAGCAGGTTGGTATAGGAAAGCATAGAAGTACAATATCCAGTTAGGCATGAGAAAAATGCCATGTGATTACAGTGAGCCTTCATCCAAGTTAAATGGCAAATTCCCAACAGCAACAAAAAAAATCCAGTGATGAACAGGTCTTTGGAGTAACTCTACAGAGCAGATTTCTGAACGCATGCAAAATGTGAAGGATAACATAAAAATGATTCTGTCCCATGAGGCTTTGACCAGGAGGAGGGTGAAAGCTTAGCAAAGTAATTCAGGTGTTTTCAGTAGCGTTGTGTATCCGTAGGCAATACTGATACAGCATTGTTATGATACTCTGCTTCTGAAAACCCAGTGCTTTTTGTTTCAAGCATCAGGTTGGTGTATTAATCAGTGCTTTTATTTCTGGATGAATTGTTAAGCCAAGACTTGCTCTGCCCATCTTCACTGCAGTATCCAGGTGCTTGGCCATTTTAGAAAGCTCTGAGCTGCAGGTCAGCTGTTGCAATGTGTTTTCCAAGCAGATGGTTGCATCCAGTGTAAAAGGTCCTGTGTAAGGTGGCTTTTAGTATCAAAGGTGCTGAGTGAGCGAAGACAGAGTGTCTGTTCAGTTTCCAAAGGCAGGTGGTAACTCACTTGATGGGGATATCTCTATCTGCTGCTCTGTGGATACTACGTAGGCGAAATTTGCCATAATGCTAAGCGCCGCTTAGTAAGGTCTGAGTCTGAAACCATTTTTACGTTTCTAGTCTGGACTCAGATGACTTGTTTACTTCAATTTCAGTGGAGTTGTATTACAGCAGAATTTGGGCAACTGAAAACATTCAGGAACTTTACTGCCAACAACAGCATCGTTAAGCCCTGTAATGATGGTTTTGCAGACTGTTTATCCTGTCTTACATTCCTTCAGTTTTGGAGGAGCCAGAAGCGAGCACTTTGGTTTCAGAGAAGGTGGCAATGTCACGCCAGCACACGGCAGCTGCTCTGCCAGTATACCCATTTGGCCATTGAGAGTGGAAAATGTAATGTGGAC
>NW_010250170.1:0-334 GCF_000690775.1 Eurypyga helias
TCAGGGGGCATAACAAGGGGATAAGGGCACCGAGAAGGCCCGGGTAACGCCCCGACATGCTCGGACATGTGACCCTCGCACGGGTGATCACCAGCCCTCGGACAAATCTGCTTGTTCCACTGGAAACACGCGTGTCTGTGCGTGACCCTGTCAGTGCTCCTCTGTCGCTCTAACTGCGCCGGTGAGCGTTGCGCTGCGGGCAGGAGCATCACAGCGTCAGGATCTGGCCTTGTTTGCTCCCTCTCTACCCTTCCTGGCAGCCGTGACCGGAATATCCAGAGTCAATTTTATCTGCCGAAGGAAATGTTTCATGCGGCTCTTTAAACGTTAGTGC
>NW_010250171.1:0-334 GCF_000690775.1 Eurypyga helias
GGCGCTAGAGCGCCTGTGGCCTGTCCGTGGGGCTTTGAGGCGGAGGCTGAAGGGAGGGAGGCGCTGATTGGCTGAATGCACGGGGGGAGGCGTGGCTCGGCTGTGGGGCCTGATTGTCTGAAGTTCTACCGCTCGGATTAGCCGGAGGAAGGGGCGGGGGTGCCCCTGGGGCGGCTTTTTTAAAGGGGCCGCGCTCCAAAGGGCGTTCTGCATGGGGTGCTGCCTGCAGCACCGTGTCTGCATATATGTATGTGTGTCTGTATGGCTGTGTATGTACGTATGTGTGGAGATGTATGTGTATTGGTCTGTGTATGTAGATATCTTTATGTGTATC
>NW_010250172.1:0-2087 GCF_000690775.1 Eurypyga helias
TTCCTGGCTGAATCCAGCACAGTCAACTAGTCAGCTACAGAAATAATTAATTTCTTTAACAACAAGCAAAACTCACTGGAGTTTTACATAAGGTGTAACATTTAAAGTATTATTAATACAATTAGCAATTACATGCATTTGTTTTTCCTAGACATGCAGACCAAAATCAGAGGGATGAAGTCACTATGTAGTTTGGTGCATTTCTTTATAATGAAATACATCAAATTTTTAGTAAAGCAAGTTTAAGATGTCAGTACACAAGTCTAGTAGAAACAAAGTATATTCCATGTTAATTAGTACATGTCTAAAAGTTACATTTTGATAGTACTCATTAAACATTTTCTGTTCTCTGTTTTCAGATTCTGACTTCTGAACTAGTAAGAATTTAAGACATGCTCACTTACCATGAAGGAACACTCTTTATATTATAATAAAGTACATACCTATGCTCTGCCTCAAGTGAGCTTGAAAGAACATCTGCCCGAGGGAAAGTTGAAGATCGAATGATCTGCTGAGATGTAATTGGAGCATTGCCATTCTTTTGCAGAATTTCATTTTCAAAGTTTCGTTTTATAACTCTCTCATCATGAGGACTGTTGTTGTTGTGCAACTTAAAGGACTCATCATCCTGTTAAAAATAATTATACATCACAAAGTTTCAAAGTAAATTCCATTTACAAGTAAATGTCTGCAGATGCTACAATTCAGTGATTCTGTTTAATTTCAATTAAGTTTAAACAGAGACACTTTATACTACTTTGGGGGTAATTCTGTTCATATTTCTAGAGTTTGCAATACCAAGATACTACAGAAAGTTATGGCACTGATAAAGTAATGCAGAAAGCAACTCCCATGTTCAGCATCAAAATTTTTTCTACAAAGTCTCAAACATATCTTAACATTCAAACTTCTTATTTCTATAAGTATGAAAGGAAGCTTAAATAAGTTATCTGTTGAACTTACAAACAAGGTTCCTAATTAAATATCAAAACCATGTGTGTCAGGAGAAGTCTGAAATCAAAACAGTTCTCAAGTTTGCTTAGTTTAAGGGGCAGGTCACAGCCAACTTACCTCAACCAGTAAATTCATCTGCCACAAGTTCAGAAAGATTGGATAGTGCTCTTTAAATTCAGACAACAGCTTCCTCTACACACATGCACACATCAAAGAGCTTCTCAGGCTATTGTTACAGCAACTGTAACTTACTAGCCATAAAATAAGAACTAGGAAGAAAGTTTATTTACAAAGTGCAGGTTCACACAAATATTAAAAGCTCTTTAATCCTATAAACCAGAGATCTTTCTTTTAATTCTGCTCATTCAGCAACTTGCAATTCTTATTTAGTAATGAGCCAAATAGCCTCAGAAGTCTTACCAACTGTAAAAAAAGAGGAGAGTATGAACATTATCTAGCTAACACCCTTTTGAAAACAAAATCCCTAAACTTGGCATATAACAGCATTATCCATAGCAGGAGGCAATTGCTCAGTCACCCAGTTCCACACCTGTATAAAATCATACTTCAGAATCCACAATCAAGACCATCCATCATCATTCTCCTCCCACTTACAGTGTTGTCTGCCTCCAGAAATTTTAGAATGCTCAGCAAGAATTTCTTAAGAACAATTACCCCAGTAAACATAAATTCATTCAACTGTTAAATCATACACCTAAAGAATGCATCTCATATTATCAAAGAAAATTCATAAAAATAAAAAACAATTTAATATATTAGGGCAAGATAGCTTCTTCCAAGCATGATTCAGCTGCTGAACACAATTTGCCTCATTACTTCAGAGGTGAAATGTGTTACTGCAGGCCTTAAAATTCCATCAACAGGATCATGTTATAACACCATGTCTTCTACGGATGAACATTAAAATGAATGTTGGAAGTGGGACAACTATTAGTTACATGATTTAACATCTTCTCACACCAGTTAGTGAAACAGCAAGGGCAGGGAAGAAGATGCATGCACTTACCAACAAATACTCTAGGCTACATGTTACATATACCTGTCCAAGGACATTACTATTTTCACTACTAAAAACCTCCCCCCTCCCCCCACCAAATCATAGAATCATAGAA
>NW_010250173.1:0-6872 GCF_000690775.1 Eurypyga helias
GGAGGATAACTTCCCTCGACCTGGTTATTTCTAGAGTAGGCTGAAAAGAGAAATGGCATCAGGTTTTAGAGTAACAAGTAACTTAAGTTTCATGTCCCACGGTTTGAGTCATCTGGATGGGTCAGTAAGAGATTACCCAAGTTCAGAGCTACCCTGGAACACCTCTGGTTTGTTTTTAAACCCCTCCCAGAATACTGAATATTGGCACTGCTCAAGTTAGCAGGCTGGACAAAAAGAACTAGTACTCTTGGGCTTCCAGCACATAATTTTTCTTAGAGTCCTGATTGCAGTGTCTTACCCATTTTAAAACTCAAAACTACCATCAAACTTGGATAAGAAAAGCATTTCCTTCCCTCAGTCAGACTGGCAGGACTTCAGCTGATTTGGTTTTTCTGTAAGCACAGCAAATGCTCACTTGCTGCAATCACCTGAGCATGTCTCATCCAACTCATTTCACAGTTTTGCAAGATGCTGTGTTGATAGCACTGCTGTTCTCTACCTGACGTGCCCAACAGGCCCTGCTGCTGAGAACTAAAGCCCTTTTACTCAAGTCACTTCACTCATTTTGGGTAAATCCAAGTCAATGTTAACGACCCATGGTAAACAGGAGGTCAAACTGGATGATTTCAGGATCCTTCTGCCTCACACTATAGGAAACTTGCAATACTTTCAGTAGGAGTCAGGAAGCTTTTTAAATTGTTTTTAACCTATCCTCATGGTGATACTTTCTCAAGTTTCAGAATTTACAAACTAAGATCAGATGTTTAACAACAGTCAGGATCTAAGTTGTTAAGCCTCATTAAATTCCTTTTTTAAAAAGAAAAACTCTTGTAAAAGGAGAGGGTTTTAGTGGTGTCGGTACAATACACAGTGACATTGTTTAGGGGAACAAAAAGCGGATTTTGGTAGAAGTAGGGGTAAAATTTGGCAGATGGCTTCAGACTTCAGTTTGTCAATGTTGGCCCTTTGCTTGGCTTCTCTACGGATGAGACAAATCCACGATTTGCCCTGCACTTAGAACAATGTTCAATCATTCATGGAAAAAGCCTGGCCCAAGAAACTCGCTCCTGACTTCAACCGAATCAGGAATCAAGTCACAGATCATGCTGAGAATTTGCCAAAACATGCCCAGCAACTGCTCCATCCCAGCCAGGACCCTTAAGGCTAACATCAAATATGGACACCAGTTAAAAAAATATATCCTTGCCAATGGTGCCATTTCCTTCCTTATACTGAGTCATAAAAGGCTAATTACTGCTACAGTGACTTTTAATTGACCAGCTACACAAAAGATTTAGTTTTGTACTTTTATCAGCAGCAGTCATAAGGCAAACTAGCCCTTTTAAACGTGGGAGGGGTAAAACCTTAACTTACATCTGCTTACAGGAAGAGTTCAAGGTACTCATTTAAATCAGCACAAAAGTGGCCTCAGTTGGTATTTATTGTTAAAAAAAGTGCAGTGTCAGAGGCTTCAAAAAGGCTGGTGCTACAAATGCCACCGAATCCCATCATGTAGCCAAGCAGGAGGAATGGGCATGGAGTCAGTGTGGCTGGATGCTTCACCTCACTCCATTGAAACCCCAATATGGTACCCCCTTGTGAAAACACTAAACCTTCTTGCGCTTTTCGCTGCTCCACCTCTAAGCCAGGGCAGAACTTGTCTTCAAGGGAAGTTATAACACTAAGACATTACCCTGGCTACTGAAAACCTCCGTTTCCATATTAGAGCTCTTCAGATCATTCTGCAGTACTTAAAACTTTATTTTCTCTTTACTGGTGAGCATCTCTGATTTCAGGGATCACCTGGTCATGCCCTTGGCTTGGCACAGAGGAAAGGAGAGAAGATACTGGTAATAAACATGGGGAAAAACATAGACATCAAAGAAAGAAACAGCCAGCTGAAGAACCACCTGTTCTTGGTGCACCTAAAGCAGCAATGTGTGCTGCTGATCTCAAGGAGTTTAATAATTTAATAAACTGACAGTTGACTTTGTTACTTAGAAAATACATAGGCCTGTTAGCAAAACCCAGGACTCCATTTTCTTCAGAGATAGTTTTCTAATAGCAAAGCTATTAAATATTCCCTTTTGTGAAAGGCATTTTACATGCTCAAAAGCAAAGATTAAAAAAATTCAACACTGACGTGGCTTTAACAACGCCAGTTAAAGGTCACTCCCCTTTTTTTCTATCCTGAATGTAATATCTTCTTTAAACTCTATTGTTTTTAGAGCTAATTTGAAAGTGAGTGATGTACAACATTGTCCAGTCAAACCTCCCATCCCACCACTGTCTACATCAATAATTACCCTGTCAGTCTGTGTACACATTGCCAGTTGTAATGCAGTTGAATCTCCCTGCCTTTTTGCATTAACAGTAATGAGTGAGGTCAGAGGGGGGAAAAAAACCAACCCCGAACGAAAAACCGAGCCAACCAATTAACCAAAAAAACCAAAATGGAAATCGCCTTTCGTATAGCCCAGAAATCAAACTGAACTCCAGTCTCTGGCGTGGTTGAGAGCAGAGCTCTGTTCCTTAACACAGATCCTCTACCTCTGCTTATACCCAGGGATGCCTACTGTGAAAGCCTAAGTCTGGCTACAGACAGCCTTTAAAAATCTCTCGTGACCCACTGTGCTCCCCCATGATTAGTGATGCACGATGCTTTCAAGGCAATTCTGACTCAGGCAAGCCCCAGGAGGATAAAACACTCAAAGGTAACAGCTGACCCAGCACAGACTGGTAGCATTGTAGCTGGGAATCAGCGCAGTTCAAACACAGACATGCTATGAGAAAAAAGAAGTGTCAAGGAAGAAATGAGAGTCGGGAGGTTAAGGCGGCACAAGCTAGGCATGAATGGAAGTCAGCTAATTAACCCTGAGAAATGCAACTTCTGAAAGGAAAACTTGTTCGCTGCCCTAGATGAGGGATTCCGAAGCCTTGTGGGCAAACAGATTTTTGAACAACTTTCCAACTTTCTCACGCAGCCGACAAATTGATGCATTAGCTGCTGAATGCAGCCCTTGGGCCCACAGTGGCCTCGCTGAGCAGAGGTGCACAGCTGGGGAACCCCTGCCTTGGCTCTCCTCCACCAAAGTGTGACTTACTACAAGTCTTTTGTCATCTATTCTGGAGTCAGCCTAATTCCCATTACCTGGGCATCCCATGGGCACACCAGACCCCACGCATGCCTTGACTTTCCAAGTCTATCCCTCATGGCCTGACTTAGCTGAGACCATGGAAAGACCTGTTCTCTGCAGACACACAGGTAATAAGTATATTCTCCCAATCCGTAGTAATACAGTAATGCTTCTTTCTTTATTCCTAGGCTTTTGGTCTAAATATGTTGCAGCTTTATTAACATTAACTTTCTTCACTAAAGATTCAGTGATAAAATACTCCAGATTGCAGCACACAATAAATCAATCATACCTCCCCGTGTGATTTGGAACTCAGCAGTTTGAAAGCATCTTGGAACAATTTCTGCTCAGATACTTTTAGACAAGAGACATATTTACTTTTTATTGAATCAAATGTTATTTGACTGGTTTTGGTTTACAGATACAAATGACAGTTTTCTACACTCTCTTCAAAATCTGTGGCACTGTGACCCTGATTGGTTAAAAATTACTTTCTAAAAAGAATTCATTCTTTTCACTAACAATATTCTCACTTATTACAGTCCTATCAGCCACAATCACCTTGCTCTCTTGTCAGATTCTTATACAAGCAGCTGAGCACAGCATCAGGACTGATTTATCTATTCCTCTTTCAACATATTAATTTCTAGAATTCCTGATAATATGGATACCAGAATGCTCCATTCATATTACAGCAAATCCAGAAATAAAATCCAGAAGGCGGCTTATTTCATACACATTCTGGCACATTCAAGCTCTCCACTTCTCTTGTAGCAAATTAATGCTCAACTCAAAATTAGGTTTTTAAGCAGAGCTTAAAAAAAAAGATCACCAGACTATATGACACTATTAACAAAAATCAGTTACCAGATGTCAGTCTGAACTTGAAGACAGAAAAAGTATTATATTTTCTAAGTACTGAAAGTAATTACCAAAGATCACAAGTTAGAAAAACACCTCTGCAAAGGGGCTCTGTTTTACAGGCCAGTACACAGACTAGAGTTGAGCATACTAAACAGATCAAAGCAAACACCCAGAATGATACTGGGATGAACCCATTGGCCATCAACCTTGGTAAAAAGGGTGTCGTGGGAATAAAAGATACAAAACCCCCCGTGTAATGATCCTCCCAAATAGGTGACTATACATTGTGCCCATTTAGCAACCATATAAGCCACAAAATAAGTGAGGCCAGATCCATCTCCACTTCTTCCCAGCAAACCCCACTTCCACCAAGGCAATAGAAGAGTACTTAGCCTGACACTGAGATGAAAATAGTGTGTGTGTATATATATATAAAAAAAATACATATCTGTGATCAGCCAGTTAACTATCATATAAATTTTCCTGTGGCAGTTCCTGTATCTTGCTCTTTTCACTTAAGCAACAACTAGAAAATTGTCAGAGATTCTAGTACTATCCTGAAGATAAGCATAGTTGATATCTGATGAAGTCCTAATGAATATACTGTTAATTGCGTAACCTTCCTTCAGTACAGTAACTTTTCTGTTCATCAAGGGCATGGATTAAACAGCTTCTCTACTTTAGAGCACTCTTGTAATTAATAATATATTCTTCCCACTTCTAAATATAACTTGTAATGAGATGCTTTAAAGAATCCAAGCTGCACCTTTCACCAAGTACTTTTGATCAGAAGCAAACAAGCCAGAGTTTGTTCAGACAATGGAGCCTGCTTTAACTGTGACTGTCAGCTTCCCAGCGGGCCCAATGCTGAAAGGCAGCAAGCCTACTTCAAGCAGATCATGGCAGCAAAACCTGCCAACAGCAGGAAACACCTTCCTCTATCTAAAACACACTGTCTCTATCTGTGGGGATATTCTGTGCAGATCAGAGATGAAAAGAAGTGTGTACAGATATATTAGATACAGATAGTCTATATAAGATAGCACATATAGATATGTATTAGATAACTTCTGCTCAGTGAAGAATAATTAAGTCCGTGAAAACTCTGCCATCAATCTGCCTATCAGGCAGTAAGCCAATACACTGCAAAATCTCACCAATTAGTTTTCCATCCACGTGGTATGTCCCCTTTTCAGAGGTTTCTCCTCCTTTCCAGTTGCTGAGGAAAGACAGATCTCCAAGGATCACAAAACAGAAAAAAGATTTCTTGATACCTATGACAGTCTTTGGAGACCTGTGAATGATGATCCACGGTTGGGGAGGAGGAAGGAGAGTGGCTTTCCACTACCCATGAAGAAACTATTTTCCCTTAACCAAACAAGGCTATTTTTGCCTTGAAAATTCTTTTCCACTGATCTGGATGCTCAGCTAACTCCCAGATGGAGTATCTTCCAGTGCTTACTGCAGCTTGCAGCAGCTGGGCCAAATGTCTTTACCTATAAACTGTGCAGCTTTAGCAATGTCTCTTTGCACCAGCTGAGAGAATGTCCCACTTTTTCAAAGCTACAGGATCATTGAAATCAGCCAAGTGTTTGCACAGCAAAAGGTTGTCGATTCTACATCAACATCCATTTAACTGACAGTGTATCAAGTATCTGCTTTGATTTAAAGATTTCTGCACAAGTGAGTCCACTTGTTTATTTACCACTATTGTTAAGAGCTGTATCTTATCTCTAGTTGTAGTCCTTATCTCTAGTTCTCTCATCTAGTTCCAGCTTCTGTTCACTGGATCAAATTATACTGTTTCTTGCTAAGCTAAAGCAACAACTGTGTGATGAAACCTATTCTCTAAGGAGACAGATGTAAATCGATCAAGGCAACTCTCAACCCTCTCTTCAGTAAATCAAATGTCCTTCTAGTAAGGCATATTTTCAAACTCTATAATCATGTGAGCCTTGCGACATTGTTCACAACCCCTTGTCTAATAACCCTTCCGCTTTATAAGGCGGCTACCCCTGTCTTTTGCCACCTCTCAGCCTCCTGTCCTTCAGTCTGTTTAACACTGCCTCTTATTATTTTGTAAACTACATTTTTATAGCCTTTATGCTCAAGTCAAATCACATATCACAAAATACAGAGCAGCTTATTAACGCACACACTATCTTATTAACAAGGTCATGATTCAATCAGGAAACAGTGAAAAGTGAGACAACTCTTGTTTTCCTTAACATCTTGACACAGATTTTTTTTTTTAAATTAATATTGATGTATTATATTCCATTATCAGCCTTTCTACGGTTTTGTCCAAAACTACCAACAGCATGATCAGCACATACAACTCTTGGGGCTGGATTGGGTATTGTTGTAGCAGTTAGGAATTCAGGTCTTGGACTGCAGATCTTTTACAGCAGGTTCTGTACTCTGCTCTGTTTAACCTTTTAAACTACCATGCAAATAGCAGATTTTACTAACTTACTGAAACTTCTACCAACGTTCTAACATCTGCAAAAAAAAAAGTAATAAAAGCATAAAAAAGAAATCAAAACCAATCATAAAACTGACTGGCTGTGTCTTTCAGTGACAGTTTGTCAGTACTTCTTTTAAACTCTCAAAGCTTTAATAGCTTCTGTTCAGTAGCAGGCATACTGTTGAATGCACAATTTTATCTTCCTCCTCTTTCTGATCAGAAATACTCTTACTTACTCTTACATGAGGGAGGTGATTCTGCCCCTCTACTCTGCTCTTGTGAGACCCCACCTGGAGTGCTGCGTCCAGCTGTGGAGCCCTCAACATCAGAAGGATACAGACCGGTTGGAGTGCATCCAGAGGAGGCCACAAAGATGCTCTGAGGGCTGGAGCCCCTCTGCCATG
>NW_010250173.1:7222-7614 GCF_000690775.1 Eurypyga helias
GCAACCTGGTCTAGTGGAAGGTGTCCCTGCCCATGGCAGGGGGGTTGGAACTAGATGATCTATAAGGTCCCTTCCAACTCAAATGATTCTATTTATTAATTTTCTTCCAGTGCAGCTTACAGTTTCACTCTCATTGTCCAGTATCACACTATATGGATTTGCTTTTCATACGGCTGAAGAATTCCTTACAACCCTTTCTATACCTGGCCATGAACTTTGCATGCATACTTCTCTATTTCCTTATGCAATGTCTTTATTATCAAACTACCCCTTGCACCTAGACTAATTGTTTCAACTCTATTGAAACAAAATTGCCATATACAATTTAAAAAACCACAATAATCTATTTTTCTGCCCTCATAAATTCTAAATGCAGTGGTGAAATCAAAGAA
>NW_010250174.1:0-1177 GCF_000690775.1 Eurypyga helias
GAAGGGGGAGAGCCCTGGGATTTTGAGGAGATCCCTGGGACTTGGGGGTGGATCCCTGGGGTTTGGGGGAGAGGGAACCCTGGGATTTCAAAAGGGGGTGCCTGGGATTTTGAGGGGAGAGGGGATCCTGGGATTTCAAGACAGGGATCCCTGGGATTTGGGGAGGGGCTCCCTGGGATTTCAAAGAGGGAATCCCTGAGATTTCCAGGGAGGAAGATCCCTGGGATTTTGGCGAGGGGATCCCGAAGGGGGTTGTGGAGGGGGAACCCTGGGATTTCAAAGGGGAAGTCCCTGGGATTTTGGCAAGGGGGATCCCTGGGATTTTGAGGGGATCCCCAGGGTTTTGGGGAGAGGGGATCCTGGGAATTCAAGAGGATCTCAGGAATTCTGAAGGCAGAGATCCCTGGGATTCTGGGGAGAGGGATGTCTGGGATGTTGACAGGGAGATCCCTGGGATTCTGGGGTGAATCCCTGGGATTTTGAGGGGATGGGAACCCTGGGATTCTGAGGAGTGGATCCCTGGGATTCAGGGACGGGGATCCCCCTGGGATGGAGATCCCTGGGATTCCAAGGGTCAGGAAGCTCTGGGATTCTGGGGAGGGGGATGCGTGGGATGTTGACAGGGAGATCCCTGGGATTTTGGGGAGGCAGTTCCTTGGGATCGAGGTGGGTATCCCTGGAATTTTTGGGGAGGGGTTCCCTGCGATTTCAAAGAGGAAGTCCCTGAGATTTCCAGGCAGGAGGATCCCTGGGATTTCAGGGAGGTGAGTGCCTGGGATTTCGAGGGGATCCCTAGGATTTTGGGGATGGGGATCCCTGGGATTCTGAGGGGCAGGGAGCCCCAGGATTCCAGAGAGGGGGATCCCTGGGATTCTGGGGAGAGGGATCCCTGGGATTCTGGGGAAAGGGATCCCTGGGATTTCAAGGGGAGGGCTCAATGGGATTCCAAGGGGCAGGTAGCCCCAGGATTCCAGAGTTGGGGATGCCTGGGATTTTGGGGAGAGGGATCCCTTGGATTCCGAGGGGCAGACAGCCCCAGGATTCCAGAGAGGGGTATCCCTGGAATTCTGGGGAGAGGGATCCCTGGGATGAGAGTGGGATCCCTTGGATTCTGGGGAGAGGGATCCCTGGGATTTCAAGGAGAGGGATCTGTGGGATTCCAAGGGGCAGGGAGCCC
>NW_010250175.1:0-2214 GCF_000690775.1 Eurypyga helias
GGGGGTGCTCACCGCATGGCTGCCCCGCAGGGAGAGATGCCACCAGGGCGTTCGCCACCGGGGATTTCACCCAGGCCGGACTGGTGGACGACGTCTCGGCGCTGTCACCGGGCGAGATGCTCGCCATCCGGAGCTGGCTCTCCTTCTATGGCGACAGCTACCATCCCGTGGGTAGGTGGTTCCGGCCGGGGTGACCACGGGCGAGGGGAACGCGTGGCGAGGGCAGGCCGGCAGCGTAGCGCTGGGTTCGGTGTGCGCCATGCCCACCTTGGCGAAATGCGAGTGGTTGGCGGGAGCTGCCGCTAAGGCCAACCAGGCTTGGGGCCTGCTAAGGCGAAGCTTACGGTTTTCCTGGCCTGCCACCTTCACCTCGCTGAGCCCCAGCATGGCACCAGCACCCAGAGTCCCGAAACGAGCAGGACTCGGGAGACTGTAGGAGCAGTATTGCTGGGAGACGGTTTTGGGGAAGGAGGTGCACGAGTGGGAAAGACTTTTGGGCCCTGCAGCTGAATGTGGCATTGACTTTCAGACCTTTAGTGAGTCTGTGCCTAAGCTTGTCCTGCGCGGATTTATTAACATGGGTAAATTGCTGCGTGGTACAGGGATGGAAGGAAAGTCAGCCCAGTTCGGTTTTAAAATTGGGCCATGATAAGATCCTCTGTTTCTTGTCTTTAAATAACAAATTAGAACCAATAAACCAGAACTATTAATTTTCCTTGCCTGGAAACACTGTGGCCTTAATTGAACTTCTCTCCCAGGGAAGCTGGTGGGCAGATTCTATGATGAAAATGGGGCACCGACAGAAGCCTTGAGGCAGGCCGAGGCTGCGATTGAGGAAGCTCTGAAGTTCCAAGCAGAAAGCGAGCAGAGGAGGCAGCAGTTTCCACCCTGCAACTCGGAATGGAGCTCTACTAAGGGCAGCCGATTCTGGTGCTCCAGACAGAGGTAAACTCTGCCTTCCTGCCATCTTGCTTGGACCCTTTGGAGCAGAGCATTTCTGCCCTTTTCTGGATGCCTTGAGCTCTGTCATTGCCTCTCCTAGCAGGAGTGGCATAGGAAGATGTCCCAGCACCTGCAGCTACTGCACTGCGTAGTCTGTAGGTGAGGTCTGCTGGCTGCTGCACAGAAGGGCATAGGCTGGTCCCAATGTGCTGAGTGCTGGCATGGCTGGAATGCTCCAAGCAGGGTTCCTTCCCGTCTGCGTTCTTCAGGCTGTGGTCTCTGACAAGCAGAGCCAACAACCTGCAAGGAGCAGCATTGCCATTCTCCCTGTGCCAGGTTGAGCTGCTGCTGTGTGAATCACAGTCACTGGATTTTCTCTGCCAGTACAGCAGCCACTGATAGGCTGGAGCTGCACAGAGGTGTAGGCTGGGCTAGTGAAAATCTTCTCCGGTGAGAGGAAGTGGAAGGGAACTCTGCCCACAGATCTGGTGAGTGGACAAAAGGAAAATAAAGTTTCATCCCAATTGTTAATACTTCTAGGAATTTTATTTCTGAGGCAAAAACACTTCTGTCACACTGGAATCAAAATCAGGTTTCAGAATTTGCCACATGTGCACAGGATCCTCCTGTCCTCAGGAACACAGGACAGAAATCCCACTAGGACCATCTGCTGCATTCAAACAGGTTTTCTCACCTATCAGGAATGCAATGATTAGCCTGTTGTTTTCAGACAGTTTCACAGCCTGTCTCACAGGCTACCACCACAACAGTTTTCACCTAAAACAATATAAAAATGAGGTTGAGCTTGGTGTAGTTATTTCCTGCTTGGCCTATTTACTTGTATTCCTCTGTCAGTTTGGGGAGTCTCTGTTTGAAGAGGAAATAATCTCACAGCCCACACTGCAAAATGCTTAAGCTGCATTTTAGTACACCAGTAGTGCTGCATCCCTTGGGGGATCTGCTTCTGTGCATGAATGAGCTTGGGTGCAGCCTGGGGACTGTGTGTTGTGTGGCAGTCACATGTACTGGGTTTGCATAGCAAGGTTTTGGTAGCAGGGGGCTACAGGGCTGGCTTCTGTGAGAAGCTGCTCTTCCCTGTGGGGACCCAATGCCAGCCGGCTCCAAGATGGACCCACTGCTGGCCAAGGCTGAGCCCATCAGCAACAGTACTAGTGGGATAACGTGTTTGAGAATGGGGGAAAAAGAAAACTGCACAACTGCAGCCAGAGAGAGGACTGAGAATATGTGAGAACAACCCTGCAGACCCCCAGG
>NW_010250176.1:0-14548 GCF_000690775.1 Eurypyga helias
TGAAGAGACCTGGTAGGGTGTCCAAACTTGCGAGCTGGTTCTACCCAATTCTGATGGAAATCTCCAGCTCACTTGCTGTCGTCGCACTTTCATCATGTTCATCTACAATCTCAGAAAACAATCAGGTCACCATGAGATTTTAGATGCATCCAAACTACAATTTGGAAAAAAAATATATTGTTGCAAGTGCAATTTAATGTTTGCCCTCAGTTCTCACCCCCAGTATTCCCAGTTTCAAAACATGCCGGTCATCCTGCTGCGTGCAGTTTCCCATATTAAAAGTACAGAGGATGCTCTGCTGATTTTTCAGTGGTTTCTCAGTTCCCAGTTGCCCAATAGCCTGAGTTTCTGATGTGGAGAGTGGGATCAAAAAAGAGATGACCATGCTGGGGGATATATTCTGGTCGACTGGCATATAGCATATTTGACTGCACTCACCCACTTACCTGAGCGGGTCCATGGGATACGCTAAAGCATGGAGCATGTTCAAGCTTGATCCTTCGGATAGCTCTAATGCTTAGCCAAAGAGCTGGTAAACAAGATGGAGAGAGGCATGTGAGGATTTGAAAACAGGCTCAGACCCAAAGTGACAGTGTAAATTTATGCTCTTTGTGTTTTCATTCCCCTTGACTAGTGTATTTTTCTGCATTATTTCCCACTATGTAAGCAAGCAAGTACCTCTGTGTAATGTCATATGTTGGAATTGGCTTGACTGAATCAGTGGTACGAGAAACTTGCTGGGGGTGAGCACATAGCCAAGGGTCAGCCTATTCTTACATTATTAATAACTGCTCTCCAATTAATCTGCCTCTGCCCATGCAGTGATTCAGGTTGGAATGACTTTGGGGAGCTCAGAGGGTGAATCACACACTTGTTCCATGTCTTCTGTATTGTTTCTCTTTCAGCAATTCCTCTTGAGAAGGTGGCAGCCCTCCTTCACCTCTGACAGGGCTTTTTCATGCTCCTGTTGATGGCAGAACTTCTGCAACAGACTTTAACAGAGTGGGAAAGCTCGCTTTTGGTGTTTTCAAATATCTCTTCAGCTTTCTGACATTATCACTTCTAGTGGGTTCAGAAAGGTTTCTGGGCTTGAGCCCAAATTCGCATCAAGTAAAGAAGTCATGATTATCTGAACGTGGCCTTGGTTCTTCCCCAGCATGTGTCTGCCTTGGTGATAATCCTTGAGAATGCTGACAAATGCCTATGGCCTCCCAGAATGTACAACAGCTGCCCTGAGCAGTTTAGAGCCACAGACCAGACGTGGCATTAAGACCAGGGAAGGATATTGTATTTTACAGCCAAAGGAAGCCAAGGCTATTTCAGTTATACATAAATTGCCTCCTGCGTGGAGAAAACATTAACTTTCAGCCTTTTTAGCTAATACACTGAAAACCAGAAATGTTTTCGTGAAGTTTGTCTAATGCATTGTCCACAAAGTAGGTGAGTAAAGATGCTATACTAATAAGAGAAAATTCTGGAATGGAAAAGACAGACAAGGAGCCAAACAATAAGCTAAATTGAAATGAGAGATGTCAAAACCAAAACTGAGAGTTCCTGCCTTTTTGAGCGTGAAGGGAATTGAGGATTGGATTTGAATGCCAGAATCTCCTGTACAATTTTGGTTCCTGACCCCATGAGATGAAATGAGAGTCATCTGGAATTGTTGGAAACCTCCGGTGCAGTGCTGATCTGGACCCTGTCCCCTTCCAGCCTGGGAAATGTGCTCACAGTGCACAATAAGTGAGTGCAAAAAATACACAAGCCAATATTTCTTTCAGCCTTTGTTAGGGATGGAAAACAAACAAAATACCCCAACATTTTAATTTGTGAAAGTAAACAGTTAATGATTTTTCCTTCTACTCTGCAATGTCTACCATTAGTAATTTAAATCTTCAGAGAATTTTAAGAAGTTATTTTTCATTTATATTAAACTGATGAACTCATGCTGGCAAACGGTAATCAATAATTCAATATGGAATTATTAAGAGTCTGGTTTCAAATCTTCCCTCTTGCCCACAATCTACTTGAATAAATATGAATATCAGCAGGGTTTTTTAATTAACTGTTAATCCAAAAATGCACACTGATAAAATCTTACAAATATCCAGTATTAGTGTTTGACTTTCTATAAAGATAATACTGGATTATCCAGCCTTAACCTATACTGTTTTAAAAGCATGTCTTTAAACTGCAAATTCCATATCCAAAGAAAATAGTATAGTGCCTACCCTTTACATCACACAGAAGACAATAGATCCTAAATAAATAAAATGCTAAACAATAGCATCATTTTGGCTTTTTTAGATGGCTGATAAAGTAGGCAAGGAGCCCACAGTCGTATAGCACCTTCCAGTACCTGAAAAGGGCCTACAAATAAGCTGAGGGGAGACTTATTACAAAGGCCTGTAGTGACAGGACAAGGGGCAATGGCTTTAAATTGAAACCAGGTGGATTTAGATTAGATATAAGGAAGAAATTCTTTATAATGAGGGTGGGGAGGCATTGGCACAGGTTGCCCAGAGAAGCTGTGGGTGCCCCATCCCTGGAAGTGTCCAAGGCCAGGCTGGATGAGGCTTGGAGCAACCTGGTCTAGTGGAAGGTGTCCCTGCCCATGGCAGGGGGTGGGACTGGATGGGCTTTAAGGTCCCTTCCAACGCAAACTGTTCTGTGATTCTATGAAGTGGAAGGAACAGCTTCACATCCAACAGCAGCCCAGAGACAACTCAGGGCAGAGAACAGAGAACTTCAGACTCATGCTTGGCTGGGTCATCCCCACATCTTAGGGGCTTGTTGCACAAAGAGGTGTTTGTGTGTGTGCTGTAACGAAGCATGCTAGAAAGTATGGCACTACCTACTTGGACTCTGGCTGCATGTCTTTTCTTCTAACGCAGCAACTTTTAAATCAAATTAGGAACGAATTTAGCCATGTTGGGCCTGAGTTTTAGAATGTGCAATGGAACTGACAGATTAAATTGCTACTTTACAGGCAAAAGTTACAGGGATCTGGGATACTGGTGTTGAGGGACTTGTCTTCAATCCTCTACCATGAGCATGCTGATTTATAAGGGCACCATGCAAATTTTACAATAAGAGGCTGGTTTGGAAGCTGAAATGGAGGAGGGCAACTACTAAGTCTATAGCACAGCTTCCCACAGTAATCTGGACTTTACATGGAGGTCTTGCATGAGAAAGCAAAATGTGGTGAGATCACATCCCCAGCTGAACTGATAGAGAAGAGGGAATCCTTCCACAGCTGGAGGCTGATCTATACATATAAATATGTGAAGTCACAGCTTCCATTAAAGTATCCATCACTAGTATCTTGGCATGTGATAACTCCTCTCAGTCTGAGTGATTCATAGAAATGACCCTGTTTTCAACAGCAAGGGAGAATTTGCAAGATCTTAGCTTGGCAACTGGCAACACCAAGAATTTAGCAGAGAGATGGAAATAATGTACCAAGTAGAAAAAAATGTGGGGGAGGATGTGTGCACAAAACATCTTGGGAGTTTAGGAAAATATCCAGCCTCCCACTAAGTTGCTATGGGGTAATTAATGAAATGTCTCATTCTCTCCAACTTTTCTTCTAACATTTTCCTCCCCGGGGGCATGAGATATCATCATAGAACATTTTTATTTGGCTTAGCAGGTTAATAATGATGGATGGTTTAAAAGGAGCAGGTTTGGAACGCATCTCACCTCCCACTATTGAAAATTAATCAGGGCACAGTTGGCCAAAGTGTAGGTGGAAAGGAACATAGAGCTTCTTTGGTTGGTTGGTGTCCACTGGCGCAGCAGTAAACCATACAACGTAGAAACATTAGTAGATATACTAGGAGTTGATGACATGTAGTCTCCAGCTTCTATTTTGTATCCTCTTATTGTTTTGTGTGAGCTGATAGATCACCTGCCAGTCTGCTCATGCCACGACACTCCAGCTGGCAGACTTTTCAGTTTGAAGAACCACACATCAAGCAAGACTGGAGGATCAGTTGGAAGAAATCCAAAGAAAAGCAAGAGGAATGATCAGAGCTCTAGAGAATGTGACCTGTGATGAAAGATTGAAAAATCTTGGTCTATTTAAGCCTGGAGAAGAGAAGGCAAAGACTTGATAGCAGTGTGCAAATGTGTGGAAGGTAGCTGCAAAAAGAAAGGGAATAAAGCTTTTACTATATCCATTGTGATAAGGACAAGAAGTCCTAAGTCTAAAGTGTAACTGAGGAAGTTTTGATGAAAATGAAGGGGATGCACAGGCATAGTAAAGCTCATGGATAATTTGTATAAGAAGACTGTAGACTAGCCAAGGTTGCAGTTTTCTGAGTGCGGGCAGGTCAGACTGCAGTCTGTGGACAACAGTTCATGTATAGCTGATCCAGTCTTGGGCATGGGGCTGGCTAAACTATTTATTAAGGTACCTTTCAGACCTTTTCTATGATCTGTGTTTTTAAAAAAAAATCTCTTCTATTGCTCCAAGTAAAAGACACAGAAGAAACATATCCATTAACAGGAGTTAATGTGAACAAAATACTAAAGTCTGAGGGACAGAAATATCCAGAATATCATAGAATCACAGAATGGTTTGGGTTGGAGGGGGCCTTAAAGCCCATCCGGTTCCAACCCCCCTGCCATGGGCAGGGACACCTTCCACTAGACCAGGTTGCTCCAAGCCTCATCCAGCCTGGCCTTGGACACTTCCAGGGATGGGGCATCCACATATCTTATTAAAATCATATTTTGTCATGGAGCCTGCAACTTAGCCATCAGATAAGACTTAAAAATGTGTAAAGGGTTATTTGTGGGATAACTTTAGACTGGGGCTAAGGGGAAAGTAATGTTCCACTCATTCATTTAGGAAATATTCTCATTAGTAATTGCCCCATTTATAGTTAGAGGAAATCGGAACATTCAAATTCCTGGCAGCAAAACACTTCCCTAGTTGCAGATAAATATTGATATTGGCTTTAAGTCAGTTTACAAAAAGAAATGAGAAGAAAACAACAGCTCCAGTGATGCCTGTCAGGCTTTGAAGCATCATTTGTGAAACAGTTCGGTGAATGTCATTGTGCAGAACAGTCAAAACTATTCACTAGTAATAGTCTGATTAAGAAATTCAGGACAAATACCCTGTGGAGCCGGCTGCTCCTGCTGGCAGTCCTCAGCCCCTTGCCCATCACAAGCAGCAACAGCATTTGTACAAACTCAACAAAGGGTGCATTTTCAGGCCAGTTCACCAGTGTTGTGCTCTGTGAGAGCTTCCACTTTCTGGGTTTGAAGCCTGTGCTTTGGTTGGGCATTTGGCTGGAACTGAGGGTAGAAATATGGGACCAACCCGAGGGGATGCCTAAGGGGATCAACACCCCTATTATAAATACCTTACCTCCAGGCCCTCTGTGGGAGTGCTCAGATCCAGTCATGCAGCACCCATGTCCTAACACACTATAATGGTGTGAAATGATAGGGAGAGGCCTGGAAATAAATACTGAATCGCTATAGGTTACACTCCTTCATTTGTGCTTAGACATCTGTGCTTTGGCTTCCATAGGTTTGGATTTCAGGCTGTCATTACACGTGCAGGTAAGAAGGTAGGCTGAGCCTCATTAAGCAGGTTACGTGGGTTCATGATTTCTTTTATCTCCCTCCCCCCTAACCTAGTTAACAGCTTTTCAAGAGCCATTTTCTTCCTGCAAGCTGCCTAAGTGTATAACCCTTCCAGCACATAACGTTCCTTCTTCTCCTTTGAGGAAAATAAATAATAATAAATTATTATAATAATAATCCTTATGCTCTGTGACAGCCTCCCAGAACTGCCCAGGTCCTTACTCTTTTTTACTGCTGGGTCTTCATTTCACTCAAGTAGCAAGAATTCTTCCCTGAACTCTAAACCTTCATGCCTTGAGTCTTAATCCCAGAGATGAGAAGATAGAAGATCACACAATCTTTAAGTTGGAAACACAATGGTTTAGGTTGGAAGGGACCCTCAAGATCATCTAGTTCCAACCCCCCTGCCATGGGCAGGGACACCTTCCACTAGACCAGGTTGCTCAAAGCCTATGCCACTCTCCAGGGCAAACAAGCCATAGTTCTTAGCAGAAGGCAATGGGTCTCCTAAACTCCGTGATTGTCACACTGCAGATGTGCTGGCTGACCCACACTGCCACCAAGCCTTTCATAGGAGATGGGGTCCACCTTCAAAGGTATTGGTCCACCACAGAATTGAAATACACAGAAATTTAGGCATCAGTTAGCTTTAAACCAAGATAAAGGCTATAAGAGTGCCTTTCAGCCAAAGAGGACAAAGAAGGTGAGGTCAGTTATCCTGAGGTGATCGTATTATATTTACTGTATATTATTTGGCACTGCCCCTTCATTTATCTATTAGGAACGTCTGGCAGCTTTCATTTGTAGGTTATGGGAAATAGCTGCAAAGAAAATAGAAATGGCATAAGTTATTCACAAACTAGTTGCAAATTAATCCCCAATCATCAACCAGTGACATCTTGTAAAAGTTTGGCTATTTTGTTCTCAGTTTATTCCTTATTTCTGTTGGGGAAGGCCCAGACTTCCTGTCAGGGTCAGATGTCAGAAAATAATACAAAAAGGCCCATCTGCCAGGTACAAAGTTGCTGTATGCAGATCTGCTATGGACTTGCTGTAACATTTTGGGAAAGTCGATTGCCACACTATGCCTCAGTTTCCCCATTGGCTGTATGGCAATAAAGACACATAACTACCTCTGTAAACCAACATGTGCTGGTCTGACATATATTCTGTCAAAACTAGTAAGAGTCCAGACTTCTGAGAGGACCAGTAAGTGCTGGTGCTGCACACCTGGCGACCTGACCTGTAGATACCTGACCTAACCTTCCAGCCACCAATACGCGTATGAGTTGTCCTGATTTGCTAGAGGACATTAATACTCAGGATTTTCCATTAATCACCATTATAAGGATAGGATGACAGCCCCATTAGCTCGGAAAATCATTATGTGAACAGGAAACTACCTCAGACCTTCTGGCTAATCTCCTTAACTGCCTTTTGCTTTTTTTAGTGTCCTGTCCGGATGTGTGGAGGAGAAGACAGCTTGGAAGGACAGAGCAGGACAGCACACAGGGGAGAGGAGGGCAGTCAGCAGACAGGGGTTTTGCTTTTCTGCTCCACCACATGACCTCAGGCAAGTCACTTAACCTCTTCCTCCACTCCCACTCTTTGGCTGCACGCTTATCGAATGGCTCTTCATGGTGTGGGCAGCCACGGATCATACTTGGGACGTTATGATCAGAGGGGATCGCTAGGTTACCTCCTCCAACACTTCATGCGGGCCAGACCATTACATTTCACCTCATTACTCTGAACCAAATAGAATTGGAGAATCACAGCATGGTTTGGGTTGGAAGGGACCTTAAAGATCATCCAGTTCCAACCCCCCTGCCATGGGCAGGGACCCCTTCCACTAGACCAGGTTGCTCCAAGCCTCATCCAGCCTGGCCTTGGACACTTCCAGGGATGGGGCATCCACAGCTTCTCTGGGCAACCTGTCCCAGTGCCTCCCCACCCTCACCCTCTCCAGGAAGAATTTCTTCTCAATATTCAATCAAAATCTACTCTCTTTCAATTTAAAATCATAATAACAATTTAAAACCATAAATAATTTGCATTTGTCTAAAAGGTCTCTTCCAGAACATCTTTGTCTGAAAACATCCAGCAACACAGAATTTCTCACACAAATTTATTCAGCTTCAAATCCATCTGCTGCTTATTACTTTGCTGGATAACTGAGGAGCTCAGCATGGCCCAGTATTTTATTTTTTCCCCCAGGAATGTACTTACATAATGTATTTACTTCACCTCTCAATACTTTCTTTTACCAACCATATTTAACTGATTTATGTTCTTGTTCTGAAGCAGTTTCTCAGCCTTCATGTAACTTCTGAACCTTCCTTTACAGGTTTTCATGCTTCCTACAGTGCCAAAATTACATGCCAGGGTAGAACAGTTTTGCAGGAGACGTGATGGCTCAAGGCGTCTGTAAAACAAGTTTTGTGGGGAGAACTCATACAACTGATACTTTACTAGATCAACTGATGGAGTTAGGAGGAAAAGGTTTCATGTACAAGCTTTTCTTTTCTTTTCTGGTTTTCAAGCACCAGACCAGTACCACACAGAGGAACTGAAGCACCCTTTTAGTCCTACTGTTGCTCCACTTGCACACAACCAACAGTATTAACTTGCTTTGTCTCCCTGTGAGAGACACTGACAGCAACGCGGGCTGGTTTATCTGCTCTGCCTCTCGCTTTCTGCCAGTCACTATGGATACAAGAAAAGTCAAGGGCTTGTTGTCTTGGGTGATGTGTAAATCAATCATAATAACTAAATGATGGGAGAAAGGGTCTTTGAAAACTGTTTCTGCTTTTCAAAGAGAAAAAGTTTGTCTTGGCAGAAAAATGAGATTTATGTGAAAGATTTGAAAATGTGTGCTGAAGATTTTTGACAGCTGATTTTTGCCTGAAAGATTATATGAAATTCTGTTATCCATAGCTGTCATGTCATCTGTGTTCATTAAACTCTTCTGGAGCTCTCTGAAACACATTTTAATCTCTGTCACGTCTAATATTCCGTGGTGTTATTCTTTGAATGCTACTTTAATCCTTCTGATTCAGCCCTTGGACTTGTCTTCTGGTTGAGGCTAAAAATGGTTGTGCCTTGCACAAGACAAGCTGCTGTGCAACAGGGAGCGAGTCCCAAGTGTTGATTTGAAATGTCCAAACAAACAATGATGCAGACAGTGATGCTGGGAGCAGGCACGAGAGGAGAGGCCATCCATCATCCCCGGCCAAAGCCCTCTGTGCTTTTTCTCCATGACCTTGTATTGAGAATAGATACTTATGGGGTATTTGCTTGAGGAGAATTTTCCCTATTTTAAGAACCACAGAAAGGAGCTAAGGAATTCTCTCACTTGATTAATGTTTTGGATCTTATTACTGTAGGTTTTGTTTTAAATTAAGCTACTGTCAGGAGGCTATAACTGTTATAACTGTACTGTTTAGGTATGTATGGGCATGACAGCCCCATGTTCAAACTAACAAACTGGCCCAAAACTGGGAGCCCTAAGGATTTGGCGTAGAGACTCGAAGAACTGATTGGCAGCTGAAAAACTAACAAATCTCACAAGAATCATCCCAGAGGCATTCAGCACTTTGGCAAACATCAGATTGTACAGGTTCTGGGGGACATGTTTTTCTTATAGAGGATGTAAAAAGCACCAGGGACAGAAAAGAAGGGTGGGTTTGGGCTTTTGTCGGGTTTGTTTTGTTGTGTTCTCAATCTAGTGGTAAATTTTTGATTTGTCCAAACCAGTTGATTTATTTCCACTATGAAGCCGAACAGAAATATTTTCTCTTTCCTAGGCTACCTTGGTATGTATCTTCGCTGACACTTGACATGCTGCCTGTAATTGCCACATCAATACATGTCTGCAAATCTGACTGCTCAGAACTTTGTCCCAAGTGCTGGAAAACTACTGCAGCCTGAGGACTATAGCTAATGGGATCCATCTGCTTTGGAGACATTTTTAATTCCTATGATTTACTCATTAATTTTTTCCTCTCTAATTACACACAAACGTCAGCGGGGGGAAATGGAAAAAGAGAAACAAGAAAGGAAAAAAGAGCCAGCTGTCAGTGAATGACTGCATTATGTGTTGCAGTCACTAGCCGGCGTGATCCCCACAGGCATTGCAACATGTCCTGGTCCCCAGCTCTTTCTCAGAGATAGACTGTGAAATGAAGAATATTTTTTAAGGGGAATAACAAAGGGAAGAATCCTGATGGATTAATGAATTGTGTCTGAAGAGACAATCCAGAGGTACTATCATTGGATTAGATATTATTTTCCTTAAGAGGCTCTGAATAAATGGACCAGCCATAAAGCAACCCAGCAAAGAGGTGAGCCAGAGAGACAGCACAAGCCCAAATTCCCCATGTCCCTGCTTCCCCCTGGGAGGCCAATAACCTGCAAATCCATGGCCCATAGGGCTGGCACAGCACAACTCAAAGCCACAGAGATCTGTTTAGATACTCCAAGTGTTGGATGCCTTTTTGCTTAGATAAACAATATATTTCCAGTTGCTAGGATCCTAACTAATTTATACTAATAGATTTATACTAATAGAGCTGCCTGTGCCTTCAGAGGCAGCTCCCTGCCTAGGGATGGATGCAGAGAGTAGTCAGCATCTCCTGGCTGCACCTAGCAGAGTGAATCACAAGATTTTAAGACAGTCTCTTCAGTGATTCAGCAAACTAGGCCTGTTTCAGACAGACTCAAGTTCTGTCTGTGTTGCAAGGACACAAACTGTCTCCAAATGTGAAAATACCTATTCACCCACCCTGATCTACTACCGTGTGTGTGCCATGCAGGACATCACCATTGCCTGCTACACCTCATGCACCTCTCTGACTTTTTTCCAGTCTGAGCTGCTTGGCCCCAGAAATGGCAAGCAAACCTCCCCATGGCACGGTTTCACCCCACACTCACTTTCTGCTCCTTTAGCTCTACATTTAGTTATTTCTTGGTTTTACCTTCCTGGCTCCACTAGTGAGGAACCTCCCCAGCCCCCAAAAGGTCTGGAATCTCCCAAGGCTGTTTGAAACCAGGAGTTTGAGAAAAGCTGAACTACCCAAACGCGAGCCTGCTGCTGCCTCTCCTGGAGTTGTGGATGATCCCTGAGGTCATCGCTCAGTTTCATAAAACCTTTACCAACACAGCACAGAACAAGAAGTAGAAAGAAAATAGCAAACAGAAGAAATCACTTCTTTGTTGGCTCATCATTTAGGGGAATTCTTCAGACATTTCCAAAAGGTGCTGGGCAGCTCTGATAACCTTTGTCAAAATACTGATAATTAACAAGGGACACCTTTCTCTCGGGGTGAACATGTGGGCCCAGCTTTTAGCACCCTGTTACCTGCCACTGATCAACGATCACACAAAATACAGTCATACAGACATCCACTTCAGAGTTGTATTACTGACACTTTTCACATATTCTAGTGTTTTTCTATTGTAGGTCAACCTTATGAACACAAGTGTATTCATCTTCACTCTTTTGAGGAAAAAGTACTGAAATATATTCATTTTTTCCAATAGGAAACAGGGAAATGACCAGTGTAAGGGCTCAGATACACCAAGAAGTTGCTGAGTTGGTTGATTTGCAGCCCTCAGTGAAAGGTAACCCACAAAGGTTTCCTCAGACTGCTCTCGCATTACAGCATGCAGATGCCAGTCATCGTCTTATCCTGTAACTTGCTCTCTTCCAAGGAATTCAGGCACCTCATTTCCATGGAAATCAATCACAGCTAGGCACTGAAATACTGTCTGAGCATTTACTGAGGTCACCTAAGCAGTCTCCAGTTAAATCTAGACTTTCAAGCACAAGGACCAGTGGAATAAACTTTCTTTGCTGGCTCTGAAGCTTTTACAATAGCATCTAGAAAAGAAATCTGAGGATGTTAGCATGATTTTAGGTGAACAATAAAAATATGTGATAAATTAAGTGCTGATTATTAGCCACAGTATTTATGTGAGGTAGACATTCAAAAGAGGAAAGTCAGAATTTTGTATTTAAAACTTTTTCTAGCTTTACTTTGTTTACTTTTAAAATGTTTTCTTTTATTTAATTTTTAATTTTGCTACTTCTTATTTTAAAAATTCCCTCAGCAGCAAAGCCAAATTGGACCACACAGGCTACATTTCTGCAAGCTTCATATAAAGTGCTCTGCCTCCAGTTCTGAAATCCAAAAGGCTGACAAAGTCGCCTCATATCCCTACTCCTGATTTGCAAAAATCTCGCCATGATGCAAGTGTGAACTAAGAAGGCGTTTGATGTAACCGGGTTTATGAGGCCATGATTAATAACCCAGGCAATACTGTAGGACCCAGGAATGCTTCCTGGCTCCCAGCTCTAGGTGTAAGTACTGGCAGAGCTCCAACCCTGTGATGGGACCAAGTCTCGACCTTGCTCAGCGCTTCCTGCACTCCAGTTTCCACGTGAAGAAACCCAAACCCATAAGCTAGAAATGCTCTGCACTGCGCCTGAATGGGCCCCCAGGGAGGACAAGAAATGCAGTTTATTGCAGGGCACTGAACAGATGCAGCCATACAGAGACATAATCAGGGTATAAGTGACATGAACACTGTTTCCTCGGGTCTGCGTTTCAACACTTCCTCTTCCATCTGAAACGGTGCATAAAAGGCAGTGCGTTAGCACTGGGGAGACCCGAGAGAGAGGTGAGGGCAGGCTGTCTAGACACAAATTAGCACATGCTCATGGCTCTACCTCAGTGACACGGACTTGTACGTCCTTTCCTGTGGTTGCAGAAAATATGGGCCAAGGAAGCCGGTGGGAAGCAAGATGCTGATCTCACTCACGCCGCTTCTCACCTGAGTGACCTGGGACCTCCGTGAGGTCCTGCCTTGGTGCACGAGAGGAATTTGAGCTCTGGAGTCATCGCTGGCTCTGATGTGCGGCTATCAACAGATGCCAGCAGGGAGTTCTTAGTACCCTCTGCCTGGATAATTACCTGACTGCTAGGGTAGAAAAAGCCAAACCTTTCCCACCTTTTACAGAAATCTCTTGCTCAGGGGTCCCATACATTTTCTATAATAGGTACTGAAAACATTTTGGCTCTATCTACTCTAGGAACCAATGTGTTTTCAATCCCGTATGAGGGGGAAGGGACTTATTTTTGACAAGTGTTGGTAATAAAGGACTCATTTTCTAGCATGGACAGTCTCCTGGGTTTTAACCTATAGCTTTTTTTTTTTTTTTTTTACCTCGCTTAGTTCTTCCCATGTGCAAAGTCATTTGGCTCTGCAGAGGCCCTGTCATGGTTATTTATGTATTCTGGATCTCTATTTGTTCCCCATCTCTTTCCCATCACAGCTTGGTTCTGCTTGGGTGGATCTCCAGGCAGAAAACAAAACACTTCAAAGAAAAGACACCATTATCTTCCTCTTCTTCCTGCACGAAGTCCCTAGGTGGACTTTAAAGTCTGCACGGTTCTTGGCAAAGTACCAGATCAGTAGGAATGTGAAAAACCCAACTGACTTCATATTTACTACAGCTTTGTGCCATGAAAGCACTTGCTTTTCAGTGTTAGATTTTCTCTTTATATTTTCATTCTCCTGCTTGTGTACAGAGAATTCAGTCTTAGACAAGGGTCTGAAACCTGTGCCACCTGGAGCATGGTGAGGAATATAGCGCTTTCTGGCAACCGCACACATTCATACCTACATCCCACAGCCAGCTATGAACATCTCTCTGCAGAGCACGCAGTCAGTTTGGTGCCCTCACAAGGAGTGTCCCCAGTGGATAGATCACTGGCCTAATATTTAAGGCAAATGGATGATATTCATTCTCCCATTCCAAGCACAACCCAGGTCTTAAGGCCATCTTATTTAAGGTTATGTGTCAAGACAAAGGCTGTTAGACACTCTGGGTGGGTACAGTGCCTAAAGCAACAGAGCTGCAATTTCTGAGGGGATTTAGGGGTTACTACATTATAAATAACAAATATCAATTATAAGAGAGACATTTATAGAAATATATACTTTACTTCCTCTAACATTAATTATTCACTATGATTAGACAGTGAACTCAGCATTGAAAAGCACAAGATATTTTGTATTTTGCTGCATTTTGCTAAGAATATCAGTGTAATGAGTTTCTTTGTATATGTGTGCTATTTTGCTGCTGTTCCTTATTAAATTAAATGACCTGACTGATATTTTTTCATCAGTTTTTCCAGGCAAGGCTGGTGCTTTCACTCTTTAAGTAGCACTTGGATTTTAAGAGTTCTAAGACTCAAATCATGTTTTTGACGTTAGATATTAGCTGCCCATCTGTGGTTAGGTGCCTGTGGGTCAAAGCAATGTAATTCCTTCTGGTTTTGAGTGAAGTGTCTCTAACTGCCACAGGCTGCACTGTGATCTCAAACGGTTATATCTTCTGCAGAACATACAGAACAGCACCATACCCATACCTGTTACAGACAAGCAGAGCACTCAAGAACAAACACTCACCTAGTACATATACTGTGGTTCCTGCATTTTTGCATACGTGACAGGATGGATGTGGTCTCCATGAAGCTGGGAGAGGACTCTGTTGCACTGGAGATAGCTCACGGTTCAGGAACGGCTGCGGCTTTGTGCAGGCTTTCTCCTGCTGTCTAGTGTTTGAAGACTGCAGTGAAAATGAATGCAGGTCAGTGAGTCAGTTGTTTGAATTTCATTTAAGCAGTTACGGGGATGCCCATGTGTAGCTGCTTCACTTTACAGACTTTCCATGTCAAAAATGCAGAAGAACTTGCCTTCCACATTAGTGCTGGTGTAGATGCACCCGTGAAGATGATATATTTCTGCACTTCACAGTGCCCCCAACAACAGGAGACACCATACAGCATGACTACCTCTTATGCTTTGGAACCACGAGACAAAAGGACGTTCATGCTGTACATCCCCATTTTCTTTGGAAATTTTGTTATAATCCTCCAGCCTC
>NW_010250177.1:0-9064 GCF_000690775.1 Eurypyga helias
TGGCCCCGGGCGCACCGAGAGCTCGCTGCGGAACGAGAGCCGGCGGCTCCCTCCCTCGCTGCTGAGCCACTTAACCCGGCCTACGCGCGGGATGCGCGCTGGTACCCAGCCCGGGAGAGCCGCTGAGCATCTCCCGCGCCTTACCCGCTCCGGCAGTGGCGGACCGGGACGGAGGGCGACCGCGGGTCACCTGGGCCGTTTGTCGGCTGGGCGAGTTTGCCCCAAAAATGCTTTGGCTTTGCGGTGAAGAAGAAAACTCAACAGCGGAACGTGGCATCTCTAGGTAATTTGTAAAACTGGCAATCAGAGAAGGTGATGACTGTTAATCACGTAGTGACTCCTCCGCAAAGTTCATTAAACTAATTGCATAAATATCCCGAAAATGGCCTGGGGATGTACGCTGCAGATTCTGAAAACTAGTTATTACACGTACGGAATCAAGACAGCGGTGACTGAAGGTAAAGACATCAGGTGCATAGGTCCACAAACTTAACTCATTAGTTTTAATGAGGCTGAAGCACGGGTGCTATGTGCTACTCCGAGCGTTCACAGGTGTCAGCCTCTAGTTAATCTCATTTGTACCGAGGGTACGCAGCTCAGAATGTTTGCCTCAGTATTAAGTAACTGGCACACTGACAGGCAAACAACAAACCCCGTAAACCAGCATTCTGCTAGATGTCAGAGGCCTCTACCAAAGCAAGGACATTCCCACAGCAGTATTCCCACAGCAGTTTTCCCACCGCCGGCAGTAAGTGCATCCTGGTGCGTTGGCTGGCTCCGCTCAGGCTATTGCTGCCCAGGGCCAGAGGTGCAGGAGGAGGTGAGGGGGATACGGACGCCCCGCCAGCTGCTGCCTATCGCCCTGACAAAGCTCAGGAACTAACAGCATCGGCGGGAGAAAAGGCGAGCAGGTGAGGGATCAGCTGTTTCACAGCTGGTTGTGGTGGGGAGTCTTACAGGTGATTCCCCACACAAGGACTGAAAATACCGCAACTAACCACGACATTCCCTGTTAAATTCTGAAGGTCAGGTAACACACCAGCTCTGAGGCCCAACCTCTCCGGCAGCGCTTTTCCCTCAGCATAATTCCATAGAGATGAAGATGTAAGACCACGTAGCTGCGTGGCTTTTGGAGATAAAAATACACGGACAGAACTCCAAGCATCATGGAAGAAGAATAGAGGCATAAAGCTGGAATTTAAACACTTTATTTCCTTTGTGAATTGAGGCTAAGCATGCGGGGTGGTTGAAGAGCTTACCACGTCCCAAGCGTGTATCTGGCAGAGTTTTAGAATTCACATACCCGAGCCAAAGAAGGGACACAAGCAAACATCAAACAGTCTCTGAAACAGCTGAAGCAATTTTGAAGAGGCTAATTCGCATCTGATGATGTAAAGATAATTAGAAAAGTATCCGCCACCAGAGCCACGAATATTATTAAAACCTTTTTCTGACAGAAGGTATGCAAACAGAATGGCCCTTTCTGGCCCGTAATATATATTTTAAACAATTTACCCAGAAAACATTAGTATTACCTCATGGCACAATAGCACAAACTATATCTGCATTATACTTCAGTAGAAAGTGAGGAAATGAGACAACTCACTGATGCTGACAGGAGCAGCACACACAGAATCTCAAGTTTGCCCCAATGAAAGAGATAATACACTACATTTACGTTCTCCTTACACGTGTTGGAAGTAGACAGCACAGACGTTCGAGCAGACAACACCCAGCTTTGACACAGAATCCAATGCAAAATTATTTCAAGTAGGTTCACATTCCTTCAATACTACCTCAGGTACGTAACGGCCACGATCTGTAGAACGTACTAGCTATTTTGGCTGCTGAGAGACAGTTTGGACCTTATTTAAGAGTTCAGCTTTGGTCACTGACACCTAAGCTATTCAAGCTTACTAAGCACAAATGTTGATCGACATCCTTATTTACACGGTGCCTATGTTAAAGAACACTGTTACAGCCTCTTGGGTAATAAATCCTATTTTGGTTTGATGGGCATGTCACTTTTCACCACAGACTCTTCAGATACGAGCATGGCCGCGCGGCGAACTATGAAGATCAGAGTTGTGTGCCCTTTTACATTTTCAGTATTTCCGTGACAATCCGTTTGACTAGAAGGTATTTTTAGGCTCTACTAAAGCATGATTGACACCTCTGTTAATTCCTGAGCCACATTAAAATGCTGCACAGCATACTTTAGGGGAGATAAGAGACCAAGGGCCTCCTTATTATGTTAGTATAAATTCAGAGTAACCTCACTGAAGTTACGGAATTACTCTGCTTCCCAACCAGTGGGGATTTACAGTCCGTCTGGGTTGATATTTACGTATGATAGAGCGTGGCTGTGATTCTCCTGGCACCGGAGTAGCGACTCCATTCAAATGGTTCTGAATTCGCACATATGACAGGCAGAGGGACTCAAGTTGCTTAACCTGACAGCATCACTTTAAATAACACTCAGTATCTTTTAAAACTAGTTTTTGATGCAGTCCTCCCACACCAAAAACAATTGATTTCCTGCTTATTCTGGATGTGTGAATTATATTTACCTACAGACATGACTATTTGGATGTCACTGATGGGTTGTTTTGAGTCACTTTTGTGCTTCTGAGCCACTCGGGTTTGCAGTGCAAGTTTTTCCACAGGGCTTGGGCAAAAGAAGAGAGTAATTCCGTCACCTGTCTCCCATCAGCGTCTTTCAAGACTTGCAAGATCATATCTGTATGTGCATGTACAAGTGGAAACTATTTACCTGTTCTGCTCTTTGGCTACAAAAGCCTCTACCTGCTGTCCTGCCAAACCACCAGCGGGGAGGAGGTTTTTCTTCCTTACACCTATCGCAGCGTAAACAGAATCGAGTTCTATTTTTTAACACTCAGCCATAAATTCTTATTACATAATCCAGTGTAAAGGACAAGATCTTGTCTGAACAAGATAAATCCTTTTGGCAGATAAGGAATGTTCAAGTTAGGGTTCCCCTGTACCAGAGTAGCAGGAGACTAAAATAGACAGCAAACAGCTGTAATAATGAGTCAATAACCTTTAGTTTCAAACATTAGCAATCTGAGATTGTAGTTAAGTGTAATTCTTTCATATAGGAAGCCATTAATAGTTAAAAATGGGAGCTCATTAATATCACTAATTTGGCAACTTCAGAAGATTATGCTGTTTTTACATGGAACATGTCAAACTACTTGAAAGCTCAAGAATAGCGTCAGAAAAAGAACTTTGTCCTGAAATATCTGAAGAAAATCTCTGCTAACGATAACAAAATTGCATGTTCTAGCAGTTCATCAGAAAGGCAAATATTAGCATTATGAAGGCCTAAACTCAGACTAGTAACAGCTCTTTCTCAGCTACAGTAAAGAGATTATCACAGCCATTCCTAAACATTCCGCTGTTAAATTATTCAAGAAACACACAGTTATGGGCAGAATAAAATAGAGTTTTCAAAAGGGAAAGATATGAATTATATGCTGCGTACTACTACTTACACTGACAGAGTGAGTTTATCTGTATTAAAAGCTAGAAATCTTAAGAATGGTCAGAAGAGCTGTAATTCACACAGCTTTCTCTCTTGGGCCCTCAGCACTGAACTCTGAGTGTACAGCACAACACAGACAACTGTTAGTTACCAGCCTAGCTAGAATGGTGCCAGCTAGTTGCAGAAAACATACGATCTCATGGGAAAGGAAAAGACAAAATGTTCAGTCTGTTAGGAACTTGCAAAGAATCAAACCCTGGCAAAACTCATATTTCATGTTAAGTGATTCAGGTAAGGGAATTATTAGGAAACATTCCAGAAACCAGATGAGTTGACAAAACAAGTAAGATACTCATAGATGAATGGTACCTGACACATACCTTGATTTATTAGGTAAGTATTCTGTGTAAATACATGGTATGGAAAACTCTCCTTCCAGCAGCAATGAGAAAGATTCAGATTTGGAAATTTTATGAATTCAACTCTTCCAAACCAGAGAAGCAGAAATAAGAGATAGTTGAGATCCTCATCATAATTTAATCATGAATATAATTTCTTAATGTAAATACTTTCTTATTATAACAAAATTCATTTTCTATTGAAGAGGAAATTTTTCTTACCAGTCAGAATCTAGAACACAGAAAATAATGGGGTTTTCCCGTCAGCACAAAAGCATTATCTCAGAGTAATTCTTGCGCAGGGAATACTCATTAGTATTCTTGAAGAATACTTAGTGAGCCAGAGGAAAACTGGGAGAAGAGGGAGAAGTATACTTGATGCTCAGAGCGCACAAGTGTACTTGATACTGTGGGTGCGTAACACACAAGCAAATCTGATTGCTGAGTTCAGTAATCATTGACTCGCCCAACCAGGTGATGTTTTGTGCCACGAGGAAGAGAAGACAGCACATTTGGCTTTCACCTTTTCCAACTGACTGTTCGAATTCAGTGGCACTTTGGAGCCTATGCTCCCATTCTGGAAACAGCAATAGGCGGCTTCTCAGAGAGAGAAGCAGAGGCTAGAGTTCACAAAACACAGCACACTACTGCTGCCTTCCAGCATGCATCTATTGGGAAGTGGGGGAGATACCTGTCTGGATTGCTCCACCCTGAAGTAGATGCATATGCCTCTGTCTGAGCTCACATCGTAGTAGACTGCCCCAAGCCCTCCTGAAAACGGGAATGTGGGCTGATTACAGTTGCATTAGCAGAATTTGTTTCTCTTTTTTCCTTTAAAAACTCTAGTAATTAGAATAAATACAAACGAGAAAACAGCTGTTTAGCTCAACACACTAATCTGTCACTTAATAGAATGTAGAACCAGTTTCCCATACCTTGGTTACCTGCTGCATACTTTGATCACATTTCCCCCTACCTTACAGCAACTGTCCTGCTAATACACCCTCAGTGAAAACTCTCTCTGAAAGCTAGATTTGGTAGTCAGTTCAATTTAGTGCGTAACAGCATTAAATACTTAATTACTGTGTTCTATATGGCATCAGATAACGAACGTAGGCCAGTGAAAAATACTCAGTTATTTTGGAAAAGCTGTGCTCTTTGCCAGAGCATAGAAACCGTATCACTGTGCTGCAGTCGCTGTAGAAATACAAGTTACCAGTTAAAGGTGTCTATAAATAAGAGTCCGGTGCTAACAATAAAGCACTTGTGTAAAGAGAAAGAGAAAAGTCAAGAAGGGTGACCACTTCATCGCACCATTAAAAAGAAAAATGAGAACACTGCCATCGTGTTGGCAAAGACAAAACATAAGAATTAATGAATCAAAGTCCATAAATCTACATCCTTAAGAAAGGGAAGGAACCTTCAAATTAATCAGTATGGAATTATAGAGGAACAGGATGATATCAATATTTGCATAAAACAGAACAAGTGATTGCATGAGGCACAAGAGACAAGATTTTGAAGGATCTAGGCTCTTGCCCAAGACAAAAATACCCAGGAATAGCTGCTGTAAGGTAGCCATCTTTGCACAAGAAAAACCATTAAGCTATCGGAAGATCACAACTCTACGTGTCGAATAACGGGTCCAGTATTAAACTTTCAGGTGTGTAATATATAAAAAAAAATTAAAATGTGCGGGTTGAGGTCAGTGCTGAGAAGCTCTTTGGCTCTCCCTGTTGGGTGAAAGGGGCAATGACTCGCTTGTGGCAGACGTGTTTCAATGCCTGAGAAACAATTTAGAGTGGGAAAAAATACTGACTTTATTGCTCTGAAGAGTGACATTCCATTAGCTCTGTAAGTACAGCTGAAAAGATGCATCCTTAGACAAGGGGAACCTCTTGGCATTTCACTGTTAAGTCAGTGGCTAAATCCGAAAGTGAGACCAACGACAAAAGGACTTCGCTTCTTTAATAAAAATTCAGCTGACATGCTGAGTAAGTGAAAGCAAGCAGGAACACAAGATAGCTGGAAAACGAAAACTTCCGTTATTTGGAAGCTCCACTTTCTGTCCTTCAAGAAAAGGGCTGCACTCTGGAAAGCTGCGTTAGGTTATGGTGACTCCGATGCAATACATACACCTGGGAACAACAACGAAGGCCCACGCTCTCTCAGAAAGGAAGGGACCCACCTCTAGAAGAACTTGGGAAACTGTTAACTTGTATCAGCAAGTGTTGGAATAGGCCTGCACAACGCGTTTAGGCAATGGATCCTTGGTTCTCCAGGAGGAGAAGTTTCTGTCTCAGTCAGAGGCAAACTGGACTCTGGCTACTAAGGACAGGTATATTTACCCACAACCCACCCATCCGTGTTCACCAAACAAGGTATGTCTGATCTGGTCATCTTGAACTCCACTGTGAAATGACAAAGAGACTGAAGAGCTCTGGGATGCATCCGGTGAATGGCACTCCACTCTGAGAGGGCCATTGATTACTCAAGTGCCCCTTGTTAAGGGTGACCCTTTTCACTCATTCAGGCATGGAGTCATGCGTGCTTTAGCACAATAACAAGATCACTTCGTAAATAAGCTGATAGTAGGGCTTCAACCTAAGGAATTGTGTGGGATAGCGCCTGGGCAGCAAAAGCTGGTACTGCAAGCAGGCTGCCTGATAGCCTAGTAGAAACAAACATACCAAAGTCAAGACTCTACAGCAAGTGAACAGGAGGAGATGCAGAACCAAGGAGAAACAGGAGGCAGAATTTTAACTGTGTTACCAAGGACTTTACATAAATTCAACAGTTAGGGTAAAATTCTTCATAATGAGGTTATTTAAGTAGGGTTTCCTCTGTGTTGTGTTGACACTGCTGCGTGTAATACACCTCTTACAAATGACCACCTCTCTTCCAAGCACTATCTTGTCATGGAAGAAAAATGGCTGTGAAGAAGACGGGGAGAGAGGGCTGGAATGAAGGGGGAAGGAAGGAAGGAAAGTGAGATTACAGGGGTCTAAGCTAGTTTAGGCCTACTACCCAGCAGTCTGCGTTAGTTTCATGCTGTGCCACGTGAAAGAGAAAACAGTGTTTAGGAATAGATGGTGAGGAGGTGGAGGCAGAAGGGAAATACAGACGGGTACAAAACTGCCAACAACCTGCCAGATCTGAGAAGAAGGAAGTTGTAAGGAGTGCATGAGCAGCAAAAGAACTTGACCCTTTTTATTTACCTAATTTGGATGTAGTGGAATTTTCTGATAGGGAATAAAATGATGGAAACTAAAGAGGATAAGGTAGCTGCATGTGCCCATGCCTCTGTACAGGCAGCTTCAAGAGTCTCACCAATGCCTTGACTACGATGATGAAAACCAGGCTGGCAAGCAATGGCACATGAACAATAAAATACTGGAATGCATCGTGTACTAGCTGGTAACTCACTTGGTATCATGTAGACTGCAATAAAAAGTAAGAATCAAGCTGCCTATATCTGTACAGAAGCTCAGTCTAGAACATGAATATTCTCTCCAGTGTCTCATTGGCTCTGGTTGGGGTAGGTTGTGTGGTAGAGACATCATCTGATCAGTCCCAAAAAATCCCAGTGTAGGTAAACAGTTTTGCTTTGTACTACAGGAGCTTTCCCTTGTCTCATAATTGGAACAGGGAAAGAAGTTTTTGAAAAGAAAAAGGAAGGAAGTGGCTCAGGCAGAGCAACAGGGGAATGATTAGCTTGCAAAGCAGTGCTCCTCCCAGATTGCACAGAGGGCTGACTAGGGGCAAAACCCCAGAAATGACAGGCAAGTAACTGGGGTGGGAAAGAGCATTTTCCTAGTCTCTTGTATTTCAGATCCTGCTCAATCATCTTTGCACAACTGCTCTACAAGAGCATATACAAGCAGGGAGGAGACTAACCTCATCAGGTAAAGGAATTGTTTTGTTATTTCACTGCAAAGGAAAAAGTAAATGGATAATTAATATAGTGTGAGGTAGTAGTAACTCATGGTGCTACTACTAGTAATGCACAGTACCATTCAGAGAAGGAAAAGGAACACAGTGCACCAAATCTTCAGAAACAGCTGAGAGAGTGGGAGTTTAGATCAAACCTAAATTCATAGCACTACAGTTCGCCCATGCATGATGTTCTAAGCAGTGTGTAAGTGTTCTGGAGGGGCCATCTAAAGCTATACATAGAGCCATGCCTGCAAACGGGTACCACGTTACTATTTTACTATCTCTGTGAAAAATAAAAGAATGCTAGGCATAAGTTTAACTATGATCATTTTTCACTTCCCACAACTGTAAAGCTGCCAAGTCCCTGCCAGATGCCTGAATAAGAATTGTGGATTGCTGTAGGGACTCTGCACCAAGGAAGGGAGTTTGAGAATTCTCTTTTTCTGGTTTTCATTGCTCTCCCTCCATCCCGGACAGCAGATGGTGGCATTATCATGGATTGATTATTTGTTAACAAGGATCTTCTCGTGACTTTTCAACATAAAAATCATCTAAGTGTCAGAAAATCAGGCACACCAGGTTGGGCTGGTGTATTAACCGCTTTCAGTTAAAAGACAACTGAGACAACTTACCAGAAAAAAAAAAAAATGTGGAAAAAAAATCCTTTCCATTGCAAAGAGAAAACGCTGAATTAAATTCTGGTGTCTTAACCACTGTAAATTTACATTGCACCAAGGAACCAAATTCTGGGGTTGTTATCAGGATGAAGATTATTAAGTCATCTAATTATCTTATAGCTTCCTTGAATTCATTATGTTTAAAAATTATGGGGCATTCTGTAACACTGTAAACTGGTAAACAGAATGGGAAGTGTCTTTCTGACTATAGTGAACCATCGTGATCACCAGAAAGGGAAATGTCTGTACACCTCCAAACTCCAGAGCGCACTGCATTGTTTGAAAGTTATGTGTCGGACTCTGAACCTGTTCTATAAAGGTAGAAATAAGGGCAATACACGCAAAAGGCTAAAGTACTGATTTTTAGGCAGGCTTTCTGATTGCTGCCCAGAGCATTTCCTACTGCTCTCAAATGCCCTTTTTATTTTTGTTTTAAATAGGTTTTCTGAAGCTTGCCTTCGGAGCTGCTGTAATAGGGAACTCACAAAACAGCCAGCAGAACTATCTGTTGGTGCTACAACAAAAAATGGGAGTGTTTAATATTGGGG
>NW_010250178.1:0-397 GCF_000690775.1 Eurypyga helias
ATGTAAAAGAGGGGGGTGGGCGATGTGGGGGGGGGGGGGGGGCTCCTCTGGCCCCGGCCAAGGCTGAGAATCCGGAGGGCAGCCAAAACGCGGTGACAAATCGGAACGAAACCGAAAACGCGTTTCTGATTTAAGTGTAATCTATTTTTAAACCGGGTGGCATGTAAATATGAAGCCCTAATTAACACGCGGGATTTGTGCTCACGGGAGCATTTTCCCAGCACCGAGGTTGGGCGTGTTTCTCCTCCCGGCGCTGGTGGAAGCGCCTGCTCATCCTCCGGCTGCCCCAGCATCGGCCCTCCTCGCCAAGGGACACCCCACGAGGGTCTCGCCTCCGCTGCCCCCTCCAGAGCCCACCCGGCATCACGGCGAGGGAGAACCAGCCGAGTTACTGCGG
>NW_010250178.1:432-1286 GCF_000690775.1 Eurypyga helias
GTGCTGCTCCATGCAGCCCCCTTCCCTCATGCGAGGGGGATTCATCCAAACGAACGCCAAATTAATATTCCCAGATGAGAAAGCAAGCCACGAGTTACAAGGGGAAGAAGCACTAGTGCCTACCAAAATGACCCGCTGCTTTAAAAACACACGCTCCCAGCTCCACCTGGCCAGCTCGCTTCCACGGAGCAAGAAAAACAACCGGGGGGGGGGGGGAAAAAAAAAACAGCCGGGGGGGGGGAGGAGGAGGAAAGGGGGGAAATCCCCTCCTCGTTTACAACTGTAGGGTGTATTTCCTGCTGTCAACTCCATCGGTAACGGCACCCAAGCAGGGGTTTCCCAACGAGTGACATCCTTGCTAGGGGCCACAGCCTCCCGGAGCTTGGTACTTGGTGTTCTCCTTACGTATTACAGTTAGACCTGGCACCGCGGAGGACGGTGAATGGAAATAGGAAGGAAGGAAGGTTGGTTAATATCTACGTTCTTGTCGTGGGTAAACCACGACGACCCTTTCTTTGAACAGTGTATGAAACTCGAGAGCTTTGATCGTTGGGATCTGAAGTTCTCGCGGGGGAGCTGGTGCTCCTGCTGCTGCTGCTGCTGCTGCAGAAACACAAAACTCCTTTACTCGATTCAGTTCAAAAAGCACCTACTGTGAGACCGTCTGGTTTCACGTTCATTTTTTATTCTACTGCAACGCTCATGCTATGCGCAACGTAACAGGAATTTCCATACCGGCATTTACATCCGAATGGACCCGTTGAGATTCATGCTGATGTGTAACAGTCCTGCTATGCAGCCCTTCTGGCAAGTGCCGCGCACCGGCTAAGGCGACCAGCCCTCGGCCTGTCCCG
>NW_010250179.1:0-247 GCF_000690775.1 Eurypyga helias
CCTGCCCACCCCCACCCATGTCAACCCCTGCGACTCCTCAGCCCACTCCCTGCCCAGGCCTTGAGCGAGCCCACAGACAAGGCTCCCAGTGCCATGCTCCATCACACCTGCAGCCACAGCCCTTTGGCTGCAGGAGCCATCCTCTGCCTCCCGGTGACTGCTCGCACAGAGCTGTGCTGGCTGGGCACCTCCGGGCCAGGGAGAAGCCGGCCCGCAGCCACAATGCCCGATCGCAGGGCCCGGGGGA
>NW_010250179.1:343-562 GCF_000690775.1 Eurypyga helias
CAGTGTGGCACCGGACCTGGGGCTCCAACGGTTGGCCGAACCAGGACACCAAACACAGCGACCTGAGTGCAGGGCAGCATGGGCAGGGCCACAGTGGGATGTGCCCAACCATCAAATGGGACAGCAGGGACTCCTAACTGGATCCTGCGATGGCAGAATGTTTCTGTGGCATGTTGTGCCATGTCACCAACATAGCTGCTGTCATAACCACCACAGTAA
>NW_010250180.1:0-706 GCF_000690775.1 Eurypyga helias
ATCATGACTGAGCTGGGTGGTGTTCTAAGGACAGCATGAGGCAAACATGGCCATTAAAATTCAGGTCTTTGGGAGGAGATTGAGGGGTCCTGCTTATTTTCCATCCAGTTTGTGCTCTGAGGGCTGCGGCACTGGAGGGTGTGCACATGGGTACTGAGGAACTGCTTTTCCTTCTTAGAACCACCAGCTGCAGTCAGCTATTGCCGCGGCCGAGGAGCGGGGGGAGATGGCCCTCAAATGCCAGGAGGAAACTGGAGGAGCTGGAGTGCGCTCTGCAGAAAGACAAGGAGGAGCTGGCTCGCTTGCTGAAGGAGTACCAGGAGCTGCTGAACATCAAGATTGCCCTGGACGTTGAGATTGCCATGTACAGGAAGCTGCTGGATGGAGAGGAGAACAGGTACCTCTCTTTCTTTGTATCTACCTGACTAAATTCTTGAGAGATTGTGCTAAGTGAGGGTAAAATCTCTGCATGCACTCCAACGATAAATTTTGTATCACTCATGATGTAATTCTTAGTCTTACGTTTTCCATAATTCTTATAAGAATGGTAAGTTTAAAGTTGGTCATTTGTTTTAAGGAATAATTGTGAAATTCAGAAAAACATGGGAATATATACCTTGTAAAAAAAGGGAAATTCTTAGCTGAAGAAATGTGCATTTCCCATAGAAGTAACTGGTCCTGATTTCCCCTTGCAGGCTGTGCAACG
>NW_010250181.1:0-10856 GCF_000690775.1 Eurypyga helias
ATATATATGTATATAAATTATAAATATATAGTCTTCCCTGCCCCAGCAGAATCATTTTACTCACAGCTGCACAAACAATTGAGCCACTACCACAGCCAAGAATGAAGTGGCACGGGGCAGTTGCAAGCAGCCTGGGACTCTAAGTTGACAGACACACCAAAAAAATAGGTCTGCCAGATATGGCTACAGTATATTAAGAGAAACAGAAACTTATTTTCCCTTCTCGGAGTCCTGCTTGGACATTTCAGTGATTTCCAGCTGATGTCAATCTTCATGCTCATTTTTTTGCAGTACTTTCTCCTCTCCCTAGGGACCAGAGAGATTTGTACATGAATGGATTTGAGCCAAACATAGTTCCCAAAGAACTTGGCATGCCACAAGCAGCGACTGTCTGGAAGTCACAGGACTTTTATGTAGATACCACCCAAACCTTAAAAGTTCTTACCCCTACCTCTTCCAGGGGAACCTTTCTCCCCCATCTTTTGTCCTGGTGACAAACTACTGAAGGACCTCTGGTTTCAAAGCAACCAAACATACAAAGGAACCCATCCCCTTGGCACGTTTTTCCACGTGACGTAATGCTACGGCTCACCGTTTTCCACATGACACCCCAGCCACATTAAAATGCACCCTGGATACCGCGCCTTACATCGTAAACCAGTCAGGAGCTGGACGACTGTCCACACTGCAAGTTCTGTGCAGCAAAATCGAAGAGCAATGTGAGCAGTGAATCACTTGACAAGGGCAGTACTCCAACCTCAGTAATTCTTCCGCTGTACTTCATCATATGCCTGTATTATACTCATAAAGTAGTCCCTAAAGGCCTGCTGTGCCTGATACTGTATGGATGCCTACAAGAGACAAGACAGATAAAATAAAAAAAGCAAATAAGGACACAGGTAATAGTGATTTTTTTCCCCCCCACAAACACAGAGGTCCACAGAAGTAAAGCAGCTGCCTGGCTAACTCTTAAATATGCTTTTGACATTTAAACTAATAGCAAGTTTTAGGTTCAGATGACCACACACTGTGTCATAGCTCAATTAAAATACATATTGGCAATCAGATTGTAAATTAAGCTGTAGCTAAGCTTTGTAAGACCCGTCAGAGCTGCGTAACTTTGATACCACAAGATTAACCTGGAAGGCTGCATGCAAGATTCCCCGTGTCTTTATTTGCCTTTTCCACATCCCTTTTTAAGAATAACCTAGAAATTTATTTTGAGATAATTGGAAAAAATGAAGAAGTATTAATAGATGATAAAGAACATTAAAAAAAAATCCAAGGAGTATTAAAATTGAGCTTGTTTGTATACATAGTTCTTGCATTTCAAATGTGAAGTATACGTAAGAACTGGTGTTTCCACAAAACAGGACAATACTGCGGTATCTGCAATGCCAATACCATTACGGAACTGTTAAGTTGAAAGCATAAAACTAGGTACCTGTTTTACTGAAACATTTCATAAAACACACAGGTAAAATTTCCTTTTTTAAATGGTTCTCAAGGCTGGGTTACCTGGTAGAGATGCACCACAAAAGAAGCAAAAGCTTCAATTTTTCTCATCAAAACCCTGCAATATAAGCAGGATGTAATGACAGTACAGTAATGCAAAGTGGTGAGGTTATTGATGTCTGTTTGAGATCTATCTAAAAGTACGTGTTTGTACCTGCAGTCACCAGCTTCTGGATAAATATTTTGTTAGCACGAAGAATGAGAATACAAGTACATGAAAAGTAACAGTCAGTACAGAAGGTGGCTTATAAAATGAAATTGATAGTTCATTCTCTGAAGGATCTTATTACCAGCCGAAACTCAACACCTTGGCTCCGACAGGACAGAAATTAGTCCTTTCATACCCACGTGAAAAAAAACAGAACAACCCCAAGTGAAAAAGCAGATGCCAATTTCATTCTAACTACCACATTAAGTATTTAGAAAGGCAGAAAAGCCTTAACTACCCTAGGACTTGAGCATTCTCTGTGGCGTTTCCTCCCTTCTCTGCAAGGCGTTTTGTTCAGCCACATCTTGATCGTCTGCCTGCAATGGGATTTGCCTGTTGATACTTTCCTGGCTCGCTGTTCTAGCTGCAATTTCCATGATGTAATGCTTTGGTCATTTCTCCAACAGCTTTTTTCACCAACCAAAATACGATAAAAGCTTGAAACAAAATCACAGTGAAAGAAAAGATGATGTATCAAGTCCTGAGCCTTTTCAGAGTTTACTACACTATTTTCCTAAAATTCTTCTTCCTCTCATTCTCCTCTGAGTAGAACTCTGCATTAGACTAAATTTAATTCATGGAATTTTTTTCTCCATATATGTTAGATCTTCTAATTACTTGTCTTCAGAGCAGCTATGATTTTTTTGCCAGTTCGTAAACTTAATTAAAGTGCTGTTTATTTCTTGTTTCAGACAAATGAAGACTACGTGCTGACTAATTTAATACTAACCAACTCCTGCAACACCCTTCTAACCATTGTTTCCTCATTTAGCTCCTCCGGCATCTTATCGTTAACCTTTGTTTATAGCTAGTTCTTTCATCTGTTTTCAGCGGATGGAACAGTGCTCATCGCCAAGCCAATGTGAATTAATTTTGCAAGTAAAATTAATTGTCCCCTATTAAATTCTTTAAGAAACCAGGTATTCCTCCTATTACACCCCTTCACTTCTTTTTTCTACCAAGAGCCTAGTCCTGGAAGCGGAGGAGGGACATGCATGCCACTAATTGAAAAAAAAGTAATTCTGCCAGAAACATGAGTGAAGTACAAAATAAATCTAGTTAGTGGCTGGATTTTTAAAATACTTATTAAAAAAATCTCAGATTTTTTGGAAGACAGCAAGAGATATAATTTTTGATAAAAACTGTGTATATATGTTCACATGTTCTTCACTTAAAAACTGCTTAAATATTTATTCTTTAAATGTATTAATAGAAAAGAGTAAAATATAATTGTCACAATGCAGTATTCTACAATATGTCAATTTTAGAATTTAAATCCCTCCATCTTACGTGTATTAAGAGCGGAATATTTAATTTTCCAACTCTCTGGGGGAGACTGTGAAGTTCACGAAGTTCTGAAAAGACAAATGGTACTTAAAAGTTTAAATATAAAGATGACCACTAATATCCTCTGGTATTAATATGCAATTAAGAGGAAAAGAGGGGGGAATCAGGGAAAACATTTACTGATCAAAGTTTCAATTCTTGCTTAGAGATTCAAGCCAGAGTGACTGGTTAACATGCATTGCATTTTCAAAAGAATACGTAAGCAACTAAGAATACAAACAGCCTGGTTATAAACAAAATCGGTAGGTTCAGGAGATGCATTTTATTACATTCCTTAATTCTTAACAGGTAACTTCTGTGAGCTTTCTGCTCTCCCAGACAAGACAGAAGAAACAGGAATCTTAGGCCTAGGATATTTCTAGATATCCAAAACCAGCCAGAATAAATGCTTTTCCAAAAGAGGAAGTTGCTTCATTGTAGATTGAGGTTTTGCTATTCCCACTGTAAAGAGGTCAAAAATTGACCAACACACATTTCAATGTGATGGGACATTTTTAAAAAGTCTCACAACTGCTTTGGCTTGTATTTTTTCTTCTAAGTTTGTCTTCCCTGTAATCAATTTGTGAATATAACATCTTCTACCTACAGCAGATGAAGAAGTAAGAACAGTTTCTAGAGGCTGCAGCTCAGATTTAAAAAAAAAAAAAAAAAGAGTATTGTAATTTAAAATTAGACAGACAGTTCCTTTTTCAGACAGCGAAGTAATCAGCTGCATTTTGAAAAACAGACATCAGCCACAGCAGCAGCTGAAATTGTTCTGTTTCCCCTGAACACCAAACGTGAGAATTCAGCTAGGTAGTAAATAAATTCTTGTCTTAGTATGTGCTTAACAATTTTACTGCCACCATAAAATAAAAAAGCAGATTCAAATAATATGATGGATGAAATTCAATCCCCAATAATATTATTTCTCTGACCTTTCAAAGCTGATGCCAGTTCTGCAAGTACGATAAAGCTGATAGACTCGTGCAAGTCTACCTACAGAGTCTGAGTTTTTTAAATCTTGAAGATGAGGTTCAAAAATTTGTATCTGAATAGAACTGATCAGATCTGCAAAGCAACACTGGCACAAAGTATTTCTTGGGGGGTGGTGGAAAAAAACTACTTAAAATAGAGATTAAATTTAGACAACTACTTTCAGTAACACCTCTGAAAGAAAAGCACCCTGAATAACTGAAAAAAAGGTGTATAATTCTCCCCCATCCCTCAAGGACATAACTGGTGCCAAAGAACACGAAACCTAAGAGATGATGATAGTAGACAGGTACCAAAGACACAGTTGGTACAACACCTTGGACACCGACCTCCTACGTCCCAGTAATAATTCCAAGCTGGTGTTCACAGGAATATTGCTCTACTACAAGGAATGCAGCAGAGATAAAGGATGTTTTCCTACTACAAATAGAGCACAGACATCTCCTCAACTCCGCTTGAGAAGAAAACACTGCAGAGGTAGAAGCGTCATTAGACACTGGATTTCCAACTATGGATGCACTATTACTACTAACCCGGGTAGCATTAGGACAGTGGAGAAAGCTAGGTGAGAAGAGCAAACATACCCAACAGTCCCAACAACACCGGTTTGATAGGAACACAGGCATTTTTTTTGGTGCAGACAAACCCCAACATTCTTAGGGAACACTGCATTTCATATTTGCAGCTTTCACTGTTACCAAGTACACCCACTCTACTACGGGAAGACAGCAGCTGTATCTCCAAGTTACAGGAGTAATTAACTGAAAATTGGTAATTTCCAGATACCAAAGGGAAAAAACAAGCAAATCCAAGCCTAAGGCCCCCCCCCTCCGCACACACACTCCCCTGCAAAGGTGCAAGGACACAATTTGACCACCGAGTTGTACTGATTATTCTAATGAATTAGAGTGCACAGAGGAATATTCTTTCAGTCAGGTACAATCAAAGAAAGGCTGGCTAAGGCTGCTGTCTGATGAATGCCTGGCTGCTGCTGAGTTTTGCCTTTCCCCACCTAATTGTTCCTACCATTAGGCCAGCTTAACTCTTTGTGCCAAGGTATGGGAAGCTAGATCAGCAAACAGGTCTGGCAAAAAACTACTTCAAACACATATGATATCCCAGAGGTTAAATCAGAGTAAGGACAGGAATGAGTATCTGGAATTAATTCTTTGGACTGTAGCTCAACAGGAAAAACTGTGAAGTCCCACGCAGCCAATTCTGATGACAATAAAATTGGTATAAGAGCATCTTAGTTCTGCATGCAGTCAGTCGCTCATTCCCAGCCCTACTCCCTTCTAACTGGTTACCACACATTCATTGTGCCAGTGTGCAGCATCTCTAAACTGGATCAGTAAAACGATCCAGGATTGAAAAAAAATAAATTCAAAAGGACGTTCAAACCTCTTAGGTAAACAGGCATGAAGAGGATCATGGCCTGAAATGCAAGGAAGTCCAACACCTGAAAACACCTTTTTGGTTACTGGGCCATGGGATAAATCTCACTGTGCTACCTTAGTGCAATTCAAGACCGAAAAATAGACGGTGGCCATTATGATCCTACAAAGTGCTAATTTCCAAGAGAAATCTCTGGATCTGGTTTATTTACACTCTACACAAAAGACAATGTAACAATCATGTCAACTTCACACAATTTCTCTGGAACAACAAGGATGGACCTTGGAACACACCAGGCCTATACACAGCTGCTGCTTGGGTACGAAACAGCAGAGAAAGTGAAGTGTTTCAAGTAACACACAGAAGAAAGGCAGCCTTAAACTAAATAGCATATACCTGCTACATTCCATTTACTCATAATGATACTGATACGTTGTATTAGAGTGTATCATCCCCATTGGCACGCTGAACTACTGTATATAAAAAGATCACCTGCACCCGGTTCATTCTGAACTCAGAGGTGATGACTTAGAAAGCAGATTGTACTACAGGCCACACCTCATCAGGTATTATGCTTTAATTCACCGAGGGAGCATGAAGAATGATTTTGAATTGACAAATCACTGAAAACCTAAACATTTTCAGGTGGCCCATTCATTAAGTCCAAGTGTATTTCAGTGTGGTCCAAGAAGAAAAGTTATATACACTGCCAGTTGCTAATAAATGGGTCAGATTTTTACTGACTTGTATAAAATGATCAGAAACATTATAGAACCATAAATCCCTGGTCAACTATGTTTTAATCTCCATAACTAAAAAAACAGTCAGTTAAAATTACATAATTAGCTCTAAGGTATTTCAAAGTGTATCTTTAATATTAAACATGGGCATATATTTGTTTCATGCATTTAATAGCCCTGCAAACATCATTTGTTGCAGCATGGTATAGCAGCCTAACTCAAGCATATTTTTTCTTCAGTGCCACTCAACACTGCTACACTGTATATCCAAGTGTAGCATGGGCAGATAAAAATTTGTGATTTTCCTGCTTAATTTTTCTATGAAAGATGTAGATCCTTGATCCTCATCAACAGATACAGCAGGCCAACTAACCAGTTTTCATCTGCTTTAAATACAGCAAGATTTAAAATTCTCAATAGTTACAAATTTAATACAAGTGGTACCATTTCTAAAATTACTAAGTGACAAAACATCCTTTTCCTTTGCATTCGAAGACGCCTGCAATCTTGCACGATGCCTTGGCATCTCTATTCTGTTTGCCTTTGTTGAATGTTAAGAGCATCCCTGTCCCTGCAAAGGATGCCAAAGGTAGAAGCCCACCTGAGGACTCAGGCATGTTAGGCAGGAGTTTGTCACAGTCAGAGGAAGCTCAGTAACACAGATGAAAAGAAGGTTGTCTTCTGCTGTTGCCTAGCCTGTTTTCCAGTAGTTATTGAATGGTTTAGGACTGATCTAACCAGCGAATCATAGAATGGTTTGGGTTGGAAGGGACATTAAAGATCATCTAGTTCCAACCCCCCTGCCATGGGCAGGGAAATAATCTACGACGCCAGATTGCTCAAAGCTGTGGAAAGAGAAGCCACCTTTTCAGTGCTCTGACTTCTGCTCTTAGTCCTCATGTAGCACAGGGAGAAAGGAAAAAGCAGCCAGCATGAAACACAGGGGGAGTTCAAGCAAAACTCTGGAGGGAGAAGTGGGACAGGAGTGGGGAGAGGGCAGCAGCCAAGACCATCTCCATCTAGTACTGACCCCCTTTTCCTTTCTAAACTATATTCACCGCCAGACTGTGAAATAAAATAGGGAACCTCCCCCATTTTTACGTCCTACTGCTATCAGTGTGTCCTGTTAGTTGTGCTCTAGGATAAACTGAAAAGTGCCTCTGCTACAAACCAAGAGTTTCCAGCCTCAGTGATGAAACAAGTTGTTGGCAAGGTGGGAGTACCCACATCATTGCAGCTTCTTTCCTGACAAGTAGCTTTGAAATGAAGACAACCTTAGGAGAAAAAACACTGTTATAAAGTTATTTATGTTGACTTGACCGGGACTGATCCATAGCTGAAGCACCAAAACATGGCAAGGGACATGAAGTGGAGATGCACTTGGAGTGTTCTCCACACTACTTCATTACGAACAGCAACTCACCTGCTCCTCTTTGCACAAGATTTCCACCTCATTCCATGGACCAAATAGCGACAGCGGGCTTATTCAGAGCCACAGCAAACAGAACTGTCATCTGCAGGACCCTCAACTTCATTAGCTGGTGTTTGATCACATACAAATTGCTCCAACAACATGGTAGAGAACTGGTTACTATTGCAAATTCATCAGTTTCACACCACAAAGCAAGAAGACAAATTTGGAGAAGTAACAACAATAAATGCACCACTCTGTGCAGGAAGGGGAAATATTATGGGGAGGCAGGGGAAAACAACAAACAAACTGAAAACCAACAAAACAACCAACAGGACAGACAACCTGATAACCCAGGATGAAGAGACTATTCCAATAACTTGACCATTTATTTCTGTGCCCCACTTCCCTATCAGTGGATGAGGAACAACATTTTGCTTTGAATATTCATGACACTTGCATGCAAACTCAAACATGCAGAAGGATTGCACAAAAACCCTTGAGTTTAGGTCCAGACAAAAAAGCATAAGTAGAATTTAACAGCTTTAGGTTAGTACATGTAAGAACATTCATTTAACCCCAAGGATTAGAAAATCCATTGATGAGAGAGATACCTGGTTGGCAAAACAAGTAGTAAGGCAAGAGTGCCACAAAAGCCCATCATGTGATCATGGAATTAAACACACTATGATAAGACAACCCTGGAATATTGCACCTTCTAATTTCCACTAAAGCAGCAGCATTCCAAGCAAAATATTCAGTGGGTTTGCTTTCCTGTAGTAAACACAACCAACTAGTCTCTCTGACTTTAAAGAAAGGAAATTTGCATAATGGAACAAGAACCTGCCACAGGTGTTCTCTGTTACGTTATCACAGCACCAACCGTACTGCAGAAACTAACATTCCTGACTACAAAAAGGCAGCAAATAGTCTCCTGAAGTGGCTAAATAGATGACAACATTTTTTTAATTTGCTCTTAAACAGCAATATTCAAAGATGTCATATTAAAAAACAAACAAACAAAAAAACCCAAACCAAAATGAAAAACCAAACCAAGGAAAAAATTGCATCTAGTCCTCACATCTGATTCAACTCCAAGTGTTTTCAAAACAACATGCGAGGTGCAGGTCGCATTGCACAGAGTCAGATTAAAGAACAAGTTGGGTCATTTTGGAGCACAACCCCAACTAACGAGTCACCACTTGACCTATTAATATCCCTCGGAGATGGTGCACATTTACTTAAAGGTGCAGGTACCATTCATCTTGATGACGGTAACATTAAAGCTGACGTGTGCATGCTCATGCACATGGGCGTATGTGACCATACCATGATTCTCCGTGTCATCAGGCACAGAACAGTTCTTCATCCTTTCGATGCTAACAGCAAGACGTTTTTATTTGGGCTGTCTCAAGGTCAAGGAGTTTGCCAATATGAGCCAGGAACTAATTCCAGCAAGACAAGCAACAAAACATCCCAATCCATTTCAAGGCGTTCACTGCTATCAATACCGAGACAAGCATTTAGGTTTATCCCACATCAGCATGCCATTCTCCTTGGGAAAGGCCACGTTCACACCACAACATGTTATTACAACAGACAAAGGGTGCAGGGATCCGACAGAAGGATTCTAGAGTTCAACCTCTTTTTTAACGCAGTATTTAACACCATCTCAACACACGGTAAGTTCTTCCTTTTCCCTGTGACCCTCAAGCAATAAGTAACGATATCCCAATACCTTAGGCCACGGCCCTCTAGAGAAGGGGAAACAGCCTACATTTTTTTGTTCACAATATTCATAATGAACATAGGGCCAGGGACTCAGCAAGCGACTTCAGTTTACACAGAAATGGAAAAAAAAAATCGGAGATGTAAAGAAAAGCAAACAAAAAGGACCAGCCAGTTGAGACAACTAAGGCATACACAGAAACAGGTACAGGTGGATTCATGCCCCTCCTGCGATATATTTATTTACTCACCCCCGTAACTCTGATAATTTCTCATTTTGACTTTTGATGTTTATTTCCTCATAAAACTTTAAGTGCTGTCTGCTGTTTATAAATTAGAAATTTTCACAGAAGAACTGATTATCAGCTGCGTGTCATGGTTTTTGTCTCCGTGTGGAAGCTGACTGGTGTAACCGTTCAGTTACTGCGGTACTACTAACTTCCCACCCCATGGATGCTATTCCGAAACAAAACTGACTATTGTAAGATATTTATGGCAATTCAACTTTTCCCAAAAAGCAAAGCCATTAATCACACATTTTTCGTGGAACCAGTGCTTCCCAAGAATCACACTTCATATACAATGTTAAAATGTTAATGTTTACCCACGTAATGCTAAGTAAATTAAAATTTGCTGCGCCACTGAAATTCACCTCCATTGCTCTGATCCTACATGTAACGTTCTTACAAAAAAAAGTAATAATCTTATAGAAAGAAGACATATTCTTGTGGACTTATAACTCAGTTTCTCTTAAACACTGCACAACAGACCACAAAAACCTACGTGAGTGACTAACTGTACCCCGCTTTAGGAAGGACAGCCTGAAACGCTATCTGTAGCGTAAGAACGCAGAAGGGCAAAGGAAACAGGGTAGGGAGTCTGCAAGGTTTCCAAAGTCATGGAGCGTCCTATGGGCACAGGCTAATTTCCACCTTTTTCCTGATGAGGAGCGACGGCACTGAAAGAGCAGAAGCACGTGAGGCCTAGGCGAGAGTGCCATGACAGACGAGCTGGAGGAAAAACTGCCCAACATCCACTAACTTCAAGCTCAGTTATCCCAATAATTAGGCAATCAACCCCACAGCTGTATCCATTTTCAGAGCTGGAATCAGGTTCTGAACTATGAATTAAATAATTCAGCAGCATACTTGACAATTTGACATTTCCATACTGCCCGTAAGGACAAGACCTGAACGCCGAGCTACCTGGAAGTCCCGATCTACCTGTAACTTTACTGCAACAGTCTGAGCCCCAGCCCCGTCAGGGTGTACTCGGAGGTGACATCTGGGGAGCCCCCCGAAACCCCGCTGCTCTGCCGTGGCTGACCCAGTTAAAACCGAAGGGCTGCAGCTGTGATTTTTGCCATGGCGTGTAGTGCTGTCCAGCCTCATCCCGCTCCGCCGGCAGGCAGGAAGCTCCCGACGAGGCTCTCCAGCGGGGCCTCCAACCCCCGGGGGGGCGGCCGGGCGCCTCCTCCGCCCCGCACCTCGCAGGGGAGGGGGCTGGGGGAGGGACATCCCCCCCCTCCCACGCTTCC
>NW_010250182.1:0-22269 GCF_000690775.1 Eurypyga helias
TTCTGTGATTCTATGATTCTACTGTATGCATTCAACCACCTTTATCACACGCTCATCCAGTCATTCCAACAGCATGAGCAGATTTACAGGGCAGGACTTCCCGCTGCAGAAGACAACTTGACTCCTCCCTATCATCACCTTAATTCCTATGAACGAACACTAATTCTATTCTTCTTTCATAGTTTCTACTGAGGTGCCTGATACAGAAACCAGGCTCACTATTACTTTCCAGTTTCCCAAACGCTCCACAGGCCCCTCTTGAAAAGCCTGACACGTTTACTGCTATTCAGTCGTCCATTCTGAGGCCCATTTAAGCAATGATTATACACAACTGTGTGTAACTCGGCAACTTCACCACCAAGTTCTTCACAAAGTGTGAACTTGCCCTAGCCACTCATTGTGCTGATTTGCTCCAAAACATCAACCTCCTGTCAGCTTCCCCCCGCCTGTCCCCCAGAAAGGAAGGATCCATGTGGGAACTGTTCTGCAGTGAATAGCAATGCAAATAACTTCTCTGCCACGGCTTTACCTTCCCTTAGCTCACATCTAATATTATGATCATCTATCAGCCCACTGGGATTCTGGCAGGGTTTCTGATTTTGACAGTTAAACAAAAAGCTTTATTTTTTTTTTTATGCCTTTATGAAGTTGTTCCTCAACATTTTTCTGGCCTACCTCATTATGGTTTATATTTAACTTGCCAAAGTTAATGCTTTTTCCTATTCTCCTCATTTGGATACAACTCCTGCTTCAGGAAGATGACTTATTTCTAGGAGCCTTGTTTACTTTACTGCTTAAGCCAGTCTTGTTCATTTTTGTGGCTTTCCTTCAATCTCGTATTTCCCCTCCCTCCTTGGACTTTCACCATCAAAACTAGACCCAGTATTCTACAAGACCTGGGTTGTGGGGCTTTTGGGGGGTTTGGGTTTTTAATTTTAAATCAGTGCTGCACACAAAATTTTTCACCTTGTGCGTGTACATACAAACGTGAAATAGCATTTCAGCTATGGTATTTTGTTGATACGTCAAGCTTTCTCTGTGTCTGTTTCCAAAACAGAATTTTTCTGTCTTGAAGATGTAATCCGCATTTGTTCCTCCCAGATGTCTTATTTCATACTGGATGTGTTAACATATATTTTGTTGGACTGCGGCCATTTAAATCAGGCAATCCAGACTGTTCTCTAAAAGTAACCAAACCTTCATTTAGTACTCTCCAATACACATATATTCTGCACACTTAACCTAGGAATTTTTCCAGCTAGGATTATTGAAGACGACTTCAGGCATTGCTAGAATAAGAACCTCTCAACGGAGAACCCCAAACATTTTAGTCTTGCCTGACCAGCAACCACATTTTGAGATTTCTCTTTGATCTGTCTAGTGCTTGCTTAATTCTGGTGAAGTCTGAACTCACACTTTTACCATTAAAGAAGCACTTACCAAGAAGAGTTTCGTCCTCTGAAAACTATTTAATCTATCTCAACTATTTCCATCATATTTTGCCTATTTACATTTAAAATTGCACTAAAGTCAGGAACCTTTAAAATGGGAAAACATTTATTCATTTTATTCATGCTTGAAAACAGCCAAACCAACTTTATCCAAATAATAAAAAACCCAATAAACCATGGCAAAGACCAAGCCTGAAAACTGTCAGCTGCAGAGATGATGTTTTCCTAATGATACAAGCAACTGAAAACAAAAGGTAGAGTAAAAGAAATCATGCAGCTCAAATTCTTAAATCAACAGGCAAGCTGATTTGGCTTTAAGAGTTCTAAATATATTAAATTATAATACCTGGCTTGGTAATATTAACTTTGTATAGTTCTTTGAGTATGAGAGAAGTCTCAGAAGAGAATCTTAAGTGTAGCATGGAATTACTTGCAGAACTACTTGTCAGCCATCCTTATACCAATCCTAGGTAAAATAATGAAATGTCTGACACTGAACTCAATTAATAAAGAATTAAAGGGTATCCTGGAAAAAAAGGTCAAATGTAGTAAAGTTTAGGGTTCATGTTAGAGAAGCAACGGAACATAGGTCTCCTGCGAGACACTGTCTTTAGAACAATGAATATCATTTTTCACCTTTTGAACAAGACAACAACCACTAGTTAGACTAAAGACAGGTTACTACCTCTCCTCATGGTACCAGTTCAATGCAGTTAGCTACTGGGAGAAGGTAACTGGACAGTGATCTGTGAGTAGCTACTGAGGGAAACAATAAATAACACTTTGGATTCTAGCAGCCAAAAAGACTCCTTTTTGAAGCCAAAGTATTACTTAAATTTAAATAAGATTAATATTTTTGCAATAATTAGTTTATCCATAGGAATAATGTTGCACATTATTATCAGATTCATCAATTGAAATCTTTAAATCAAACTAACTAGCCTCTGATCCATGATTAATTTACTGGAAGAAAACATGTCTTATGTCATGGAACAGGTCAGGACAAGAGACCATTAATGGTATTTTTCTGGCCTTAGCAACTATACTGAACAGTCTTCCTTCTTCAAAGTATGTAATTTCTCTCTGCACAATCAATATGTAGCAAGATCCATGCCTTGGAAAGGGCAGTTAGGTTTCAGCTGCATGAAGAAAGGAAGGCTTCAGCTTCAGACACCTTACCACAGTTTAATTACCTTATATTCCTTTTCTGTATAATTTATATTTAACATGTACACAAACACAGATTTAAAAGCACTCAAAGTTCTTTTAAGAAAAGGGTAATAATGTACCTACCTTTAGTTCTAGTATTTATTCATGTTCTACCCAGTGTTCCAAAATTCACACAGAAGATAGTACTGATATAATTGTTTGTTTTATACCGCTGATGGAGAACGCAGTCTCAACACTCAGTGTTGTGTTTTTAACAACAAGGTCTGGCTGTAGTATCTGCTGCTTACAAGGTCATGTCAGATTATTATTTTTAATTTTTAGAGTTTGCAGATACCACATTTGCCAATAAAAACAAAGAAAGAAGATACCACCAGTTTCAGGCTTTGTCTGAAGGCCATGGTCACCCAACCTGGCCTCTATATGTGCACATTATGGAAATTCCTTCCTCAAAAGAAATCAAATTTATCTTTTAGAAAAGTAGCAGTTGTTAACAAGCCCACAACTTCTTTTGCCAAAAGACATCACTGCACCAGAGCACCTTTTCCACATGCATTAGAAGCTTGTAGAAAGGTCAGATAACCACTCGGTAAAATTTTCCATTTGATGAACCAAACTGAGATCCTTGAGCCTCAAAATGTAACTTTCTTGCCAATCTATCTTCTGAACTGTCTTCTAACAATTCTACAAAGTCCTCTAATGCTGCCTTAGAGAAAGCCGCAAGTCAAATTTAAAGGTAACGGTTGGTCTGATTACATTCCTCATTTCTGAGAGGAATCAAGTTGTACTGTAACTTTCCACCTTTTCAGAGGGAAACAAGTTCTGAAGAAAGTAGTAACACTTCAGCTAACAGTACCTTCTCAACACAGTACCGTGCGCAACTTGTTTTCCAAAGAGTCTAAGACATGTTATTAACACCACTGCAAAGCCTCCAGGTACCTGAGGGCCTGTGAGATGCTCTACCCTGTTCTCCCAAGTAAACCAAACCAAACCAAACCAACCCAACCCAACCCACACAACAATAAAAACGACCACTCTTTACTACTCCAGATAACTTCATCTATCACTTTGTGACCTAACCTGCATAAGGACTGCATCATCTGGTACCAGCAGCAAGCTTGACCATGTACCTGTACCATGCACGGATTGTTTTATTATTCAATGCACAGACCTCTACTCTTACAGCAGGCTCCTAATCAGACCGAGATCAATTAAGCCACAGCCACTAACCACTCAAATAGCCCAGAATTTCAACACTGCTCTCCCCTTGAGCCAATCGAGTGAGAGTCATGGCAATTTTCAAGACAACCTCTGCAGATCCCCCACCACAAAGGATGAGAAGTCACCCGGGGAAGAAGGAAAAAACCCCAGTAATTACTTACTTTGGAAAGATGAGAGTCATGAGCGCTGATGCATAACCAGGCTTGCACGTTCCCTCAGAGAAATTTGCATACTTTGATGCCAATTCCGGAGGCCTGTGAAAAAATCAGTAGAGAGTCAGGACTCTCCTGGCTATGAACTGGCTTTTGCAATCATCCACGTTATTTTTTCCCTTGTAGTTTTTCTCAGTAGCAGTTGTGAGAATTAACAGGAAACACAGATGGGTGCTTATTTGTGGCAATACAGCATCACAGGAGAACAACAGACAAAGGACAGGGTTAAAGGTATCTGAAATACCACTAAACCACTACTTCTGCTGGAAGAATTTCATACCTAGGAAGGGAAAGCTCATGGAAGAAAAGATACCAAGGTATCATTTTAGACTTCGACCTTTCAAAAGGAAGAAAATATAAACCCCACTTCGGCTATTTTTCTAAAATATGATCAGTTAAAATTGTAGAAAAGTGGTATGTATAATCTCACTCAGAAGATCCCTTTTAAGCATTTGAAACAAACTGCCAAGCAGCCCTGACAGGCTATCATCAAGGGATGCAGGCTTTCAGCATTTCCAACAGTTGACACTGCTGCTGTTCCATTGAGGTGTGTCTTAATTCAGCCTGCCTGGTGATTCTGGGGCCAAATTCAGAATATTGGAGGATTTTTTCATTTAGTTTTTGTACAGAAACAAATAGCTTTTCTTGAGTTGCTAATCCTACATACTTTAACCACAAATCTACTACGTACTTGGGAAAAACATTTATTTGTGTCCCTATTCACCACCTGTAAAATTTTTACATTCATCTCATTCCCGAAAACATTACAAGGAATAATTCACCTGTGCTTTCAAAGTAACATTAAGACACCTTAATGCCAGTCACAGTATAAGATTTATTAACATCCCTTAAAAAGAAAAAACCCAAAACCCAAACCCATTTACAGTCACATGCTCAACATTCAGTGGAAGTTGCGAGTGTTAACTACTGTGAAGAGTTAGTCAGTAATAGTGTATTTCTATATCGTTTTGTTAGTAGTAGGCAAGTAATGAAAACGTTTTTTTTCTTACAGGTCAACAGCAGTACTCAAATGAAGACGACAGTACAGACCCACAAAAACCAACCTGAAGAGCCCATTATAATCACAACCATGCCTTGTCTTCCATGTGTCACCAACATGTCCATCACCACTCCCGGGTAAGCAGCAAACGGCTGCTCAATGCAAATAGCCTGGATTCAGAGTTTCAAGTGACTGCACCCCTGAGCTCAAGACAGGGCCCTGGAGGGATCGTGAGCAGTGGTGCAAACAGAACCCTGGTTGGCAGAATTATGTATCGGAATGGCAGTAACTCCACGTTGAACTGGTAGAAACTATCCTTCTTGTACTGGTCCTGGCATCACCACCCGAGAGATCACTAACCATTCCAACAGGGTGAGCAATAGATGGACAGTTAATTTTACAAACAGCCACACACAGTACAAACCCTCCTACATTTATAGCTCTTTAAGAATTTAATCTATTTCCGCTGAATAAAGATCTAAGTTTCCAACAGCTGGAAGAGAAAATAAACTGGAGAAAATAAAAACTCACCACAAGTATTTAATTTCTTAACATCTTTGCAGATGAAAAGCATCCGAAAAAGCTTATGAACATGGACCCAATTCTAGGTCTGTCACATATTTCCTGCATTGTTTTGGTCAAAACATATAATATTTTACTATTATAATTCCTATCTACAGGATGGCAGAACAATACATTTGACTTGATAGTTATTTACAGCAAGGTTCAGATTTCTCTAAATATATGATACAGAGAGACAGAGAGAGGTGTAACATTGCCTAGCACAACCCAAATCTACGAGTTTGGTTTCCATAAGGGATATTATAATGAATATCTCTAAACGAGAGAGATGAGAAAGCATCTAAGACATGACCATCTAGAAGTTTAAACCCCAAAGATTCAAATCACTCGCTGAATGATCTGTGTTCTGACTCCAGTCAGGATCGCTTTAGGAACAGGCACAGGAAGGAAAGGCCTGTTCCTGGCAAAACACAAGGTTTTAATGAGGCTAAAATATATCCCCTACTGGCACAGACAAAGAGGGACAGCAGGGTGTACAGATCACAGCTTGTTGCAGCATTTTGCATAGGAAGAAGCGTGGGAAATCTTAATCTTTATCAAGCAAACTAAAGTGTTGCTGGATTTTCACTGTTTAAGCAACATGCAGAAATTCCTAATACCAAAATCTTCAAAAACAAGTAGAAAGCAACTGGAATTTATCTGCAGCCACCATGGCAGTGAGTCATTGCTGGCAAACTTGTATAACTATTTCAACAGCAGGCCTTTCTCAAATGACCTCGTGGTCACACAAAATATCTTGTGCCACAAACAGGCATTTTCTCTCCTCTGATTTAACGGCGCTTTCATTATCAAATTAAAATGTCACTCAGATGCCCATCATGGTGTTCCTGCAAAAGAATAGTAGGCTGAAATCCTGGTGGGTTCGAGTTGCACAGAACGCCAGTCGGAGCCGCATACTGATGGTGGAGCTGTCAATTACAAACCCCACAATGATACTCAGAGCCACCAAGCCCGAGGGGCCGAGCTGTTAACATTTCTTGGATGTGATGAAGTTCCCGATGCAGAGTGCCAGCAGCAGAGCAATTCTCTAGCCAATTGTAGCTGCTGTCTTGTATTATCCAACATTTGCTCATCTCTTTTCTCCTAGCCACGTATTGAGCCAGCAGGCTACAGAAAACTAGAAGGGGACACTCTACATTTTAAATCCATCCAGGGACACATTTTATTTGTTCAATTTACTCAGATTACAAATTACACTGTCATGGCCAGCATACTTAGAACGATAAGCTTACATGAGGTGTAACTCAAAGCAAGACATTTAGAGTAAGGCTGGATAAAGCCTTGCTGTCTACCACTCTGCTACCTCATGAAGCTATCCAAGCTAGCATCATTTTAGATACAAAAACTTGCTTTCTGGTTGGTTTTGGGTTTTGGTTTTTTTTTTTTTTTTTCCCTGCAAGATTCACAGATTTCACAGAGCTTGCTCTTCTGTAAATCAGACTGCAAAACATTCTGGAAGAAGCGTCCCACAGAGAACTATACATTTTCCAAGGAAATCCTGCTTCATAAAAATCACACTGCTGTTAGTAGGTGCACAGTTCTGTGAAATGTATGCGGAACTGAAGTGTATGTGTAAGCATCTCTCCTTCACATCTGATAACAATGTACTTAGTACACTGTTGCGAATATTGCTACTTCTTTGATTATGCTTCTTATTTCCCAATGGAAGAAGCACTAGTACTGGAGGTATGTTCTGTAAAGGCCGCCTGACAAATTACCAAAATGTGGTGCACGGCATTACAAGACCTAATGTTTGATTCTCGTCTTATTATCCTGAACGCTGCTTGCAACAGATGGGTCAAGAACTATGCACCAGACTAAAAAATACCACTTTCTTAGTGCTTTACTAGTTAATAGCTTCATCTCACTCGCTGCATTCAACCGTGCCGGGAATCCAAGGATATCCCAATCACACTGACAGCTGTTGCGGTACGCCAGCCAAGGCTATCATGGCCAGGGCACAGAGGTGCAAAGCTCTTCTACATCTTCCAGGTCCAAGCACATCCATTTCAGCATTCTCATGCTCCCAGTTACAGTGAAAACATCAGTTGGGCTGAGGTAGTTAAAGAGCTAGTGGAGACAGCAGATAGAATATAATTAGATGACAATGAGGACCCTTAAGTTTTGCTTAGATTTTGTGCAGGAAAAACCCAGTATGATAATGAATTTGTCCAGAATAAATGAGGGAAACAATTCAGTTACAGCCAGTAACTGTAAATATCTGTAGTTTTTAAACAAATGCCTGCACAAGGGGGAAGTTAAAAGGAAGTAATTGCCTTATTCCACTAAAAAGAAAATGCACTTTTGCTTTTTTCCCCTGACTTTTCTCCTACAAGACTAACGCAAATCCTGAATTCTTAAGATTTTCTGTGTATCTCTACACTGTTATCCAGGAATCAATCTTTAAAAATTTACAATCTGGATAAGTTAAAAATCCAGCTGCTTTCAGAGGATTTAGAAAAAGTAACAAGATTTTTCCTTCTGCTTGCATTTGGCAGATGCGTGTCTTCTTTTAATCGCAAATATGAGAACGCCACCATGGTTAATTCCTTTATCGTGTCTTGATCAGGGACAGCATGCCATCCTCACAGGACTGGAATCTAAATCCATTTAAATAAAACGAAATTTGTAATACAAACTCAGTGTTTGGTCTACTAAAAAAATGTCCACAACTAAGCTCATGTAATTGAATATTACAAAATCTACTTTAAGGGACAGATTTTGCTGCTTTGCCTTCCACGTGGAATTTAAATGGTGGATTGTAAAAATTGAAAACTTCATCTGCTTGAGATCATCTTATTTGAGGACTGATTTCTTTTGCTATTACTCTTGAACACAAAACATACATATAGTTGTATTTCTGAAACAAGGAAAAAGAGTTCATTAGCAAGGTGCTCTCTAGGTTGACCCTTTGCCTTGGAGCTTCTTTTTCTCTTTGGTCCAAAAAAAACCCCAAGTCTTATACCTAGGCAGCAGCTCTGCAAAGTATATGTTGTGATACCTGAAGAATGAATAGGACACATGAAGAGAACATGAAAGGAAAGGCACATAAAACATAGTGGTTATTATGAAGTAATAATGAAATAATATTAGCAAGTAACTTGGCAGATCAAAAAAGGGCAGATCAAAATCAAAGCAGTTGATGCTGACACCCTGTATCTACAACACATGAGATTCAGGGCATTTTATTTCAGGCAGGACTCCAGTCAGATTCCTTGGGCCAGATGTATCCATCACATACATCCATGGTTCAGTGCTGGCCAAACAGTCAAGTTTTGTCTGGGGGGTCTCATAACCCCAATTAAATATTGTTGCATTCCATAGACTACTGGAATAAAACTTGCAGTTAAGTTTCCCCCAAAGAAGCTACATTTGAAAATCAGTTTGTGAACTCAATTGTTTCTTACTCTATGCTGATTATGGGATTTGCTGGAAAATTGCAGGATGGTTCCAAAGAAGACACTAATGAAGACACAACCAGAGTGGCTGAGGTATACATCTGTTTACATTTTTGTTAATATCAAAGCGTCACAGATCTTACAATGGTGTTTATTTCACACATCACTTACAGCCTAATAAATAGCCAACTTTCAGTCCTCAGTATGCTCTTTCATAGTATCTCATCAGCTTGTAAAACAACAAATTGCATTTGAGGGGGAAAACCCCTGAAAAAACAAACAAACAAACCCAAACAAAAAAACCCATAAACCAGTCCTCCCTTCTGGCAAGGTTTCCTATTAAAGAGACAGATGAGAAAGGTGCCCCATAAACTCCTCCCTTCATTACAGACTGTCACCCTCAGAGCAAATACTACCAGTTCACTTAAAGGCGTGGGAGGACACCTTTGGCAGCTCTGGCACTACATCTCTCCTCCGCTTCTTCAGTTGCTGCTATTCAGCCTGGGGAAGGGAAGTCACTAACAACAACAGAGGTCATTAACAACAGCCTTCACCTACGTAGCAGCCAACTCCCATACAACAGTAACAGCAAGGAACTGCAAAAAAATGTATTTGCACATCCGACTTTATAAGTAGAGTCATGATCATCATGTCATTTTGACAGGTGGAATCTCCTTGAGTGCAAGACCCTACGGAAAGAAAATGAGCTGATGGATCCTCCTCTCGGTAGGTGGCTGGAGCTCCACATTCAAGGGGAGTGCAGCGCGGGTTAGGAAACACGAAGACAGAAGTTTAAGGAGCTCTGATTACAGTTCTGTTCGAAGTTTCCAAACTTTGGTTCAAAGAATGACATGGCCTGATCATGTGATACTTGCTGTTTTTCTAGTTCCAGCTGAGGGAAAACTAAACAAACAAAAGAAAGGAATGAGGAGATAGAAAGAAGAGGAAAAGCAGAATGCTTACACTGAAAGAGACAGGAAATGCATCTATCACACTATAGCCAGCTAAAGAGATGTAAATATTTTCAAATGTTACTTCAATATGTAAGCAAATTCCTCAAAGGAGGTTGTATGACTGAACAGGAGGAGAGAGGGCCCAAATCCCTCTTTCCAAAAAGAGATGATGCATGCTAAAAAATATGTCCTGTTCTGCTTCTCCACCAAGAATTGTGGCTTCTCATGAAATTAATTTCTTAACAGCGAAGATAATCAACACACACTTTTATTTATTTATTTGGACTACTCAAGAACACCAGCTGAAGAAGATTAGGTTACATTAAACTGGCCCGGGAAAACAAAGTTTTAAAGGCATTCCACCAAAACCCATGACCCACCTCCACAGCCCTGGATGAAGATGCGACGCAGTCAAGGCTGTCCTTTGGGAAAGGCACGCTAGGCAGAGGGGCACTGAAAGCTGAAGTCCACTGGCAATGCCAATCACCCCTTGTGAAATGTCATCTTTGCACAAACACACTGAAGAGGTTTCTATCCACACACACCAAAAAAAAAAAAAAAAAGGCACAAGGATCCTATTTTCTTACTAAATTCCATTCCTGGTCTTTGACATAATACAGGGGAAAAAAGACATTCCCATCCTGGAATTAGACCACTAGGCAGAAGATGGAATTTCAGATTAGTCTCAGTGCTAAATGCATAAACATCTTAAGAAATACAGCTATAAGTGATTTGTGGTTCAGAAAGGGCTGTATCATTGTACCGTCTCTTACAGTTCACAGAATTCAACAGCCCTGCTGGAGCTTCTTGATTAAAAACCTTTTATCAACTCCTAAAAAAAGTGTTGGGATACTTGAGGACAAAAGAATCAGAAGTTGTCAAGCTGGACAGTTTGTGTTTGTTTGCTTCAAATCAATAAATAAAGAAACTAAATACTGAGTTTATAAAACCAGGTTTAGAGGATACAGCTAAAAAAAAAATCCAAGAGTCCATGGCACATTTTGTGTCTGACCTCATGCCGCTCACTCCTCCAAGAAGTGAGTAATATCCCTGATCTCCTTTGGTTTACATAAACTTTCCCCTTTTTAAAAACTTTCTTTCTGTGACAGCTTACCTTTAAGACTAGTAGCTCAGAGAAAAGGCAGAATTGTGTTCAAATAGACACTGATAAGGACTAAAGAAAACAGTCCATTTGAGGGTTTGCTTGTGTTTTTAAAGAAACATGGAAAGGAGAAAACAACTGGTTGAAATACCAATTGTTAGACTAAACAAAAAGCATGAAATACAGAAATTTCATTTTCACAGAAGGCAGCTGTTCACCAAAGAAAGAAAGGGGGGAAAAAAAAAAAAAAGACTCCCTCGGTTTTTGATTATTTATAAATCTTTGGACAAAGAAACTTGTAACTTAATCATGAAGTAACGTTGTTAATCAGCATAATTCCTGAATGTGTATTATTGGACTTACAGCTATCCTAGTTGCATAGATTCAAAATGACTGGTTTCCATCCTCAGTAATAAGTATCATCATTCTGCTTTTACAGACATGAGACAAGGATGACCTGATTGAGGACAATCACTTTCTGGGATATGGGATGTGCTAGAACTCACGTTGTAGTCAACAAAAGTTCTCTCAGCAGTCAGTTGGGACTCCTACCTGAACTGCATCCTGAAAGAACTGTCTAAAGCATGTCTAAATAAACTCTATTTCCCCAAAGCCACAAATGCTAGCGCTCCCTAATATTAGAACACGTAAGTTTCAAACCTTGCAAAACTTCAATGCTGCAGTTCTCTTAAATACCTCTCAAAACTCACCGCTAGCAGAATGCCCATAAAAGTGAGCAAATTAAAAGTCTGATGGGAAATAAAACGCTCACCTACCACATCCATTTTTGGCCAAATGAAGGAATGCAGGAAGATAAATTGAAATGTCATAATTTTGTTGCTGTAACCCTTAAGTCTTCATCACCAACCCTCATCTGTTACATCTACAAACGGGCAATGCTTTCTTTGGATCGGGAGCAGTGTTTTTCTACTTGTAGTGTAATGAATCCAACAGTGTAGGTCCAGGAGAGACAAATAAGTGCTAAAGAGATGAGAATATATAAACCAACCCAATTAAGATCCAGGAATCCCCTGCTTAGGAATCAGTACACCTGAAAACAAAGATACTCCCTCCCAAAGCCTACAGCTGTAAGGAAAAACACCCATCAGCTAAGGATTCCAGAGCATCACAGCTGAAATTACAGTATTACGTGTGTGGATACTACAGTTTAGTAGATCTGAATGGCAAAATCCAGTGCTTAGCAGTTTTAAATGCTAAATGGGGAAATCAGTTACACTAAGGTTTTAATCACCAAATCTTCTTTGTGAAGAATGTCGTTTATGCCGTTGTAGAACACAGCGAGGCTATGGAACACTTCATTTCTGAGAAACACACAGTGTTAGCTAGACGTCAGAGCACGTTGGCACAGCAGAATGCTATGGAAAAGATCAACAATGATGTATTATTCACTACTTCCCATATCATCGGAACATCAATCAAAATTATCCTAAAGACAGTAAAACACTGACAGAAGAAACACCTCTTTTGTATAATATGCAGTTAATTGGTAGATTTCTTTACATCAGTATGTTACAGAAGCCAGATGTATAGATGAGATCAAAAGCTACTATTAAGAGGTCTAACAGCATCCCCAGCTCAGGAATACCAGAGCTTCCTCTCCTGGGAAGCTGGAGAGTGATAGTGACACAAGGATCGCTTCACACTGGTGTATTTTTCTCCTTCCCTGAACAATTCTAGGGAGCGCTTTGAGACAAGAGGGCAGGTGAATCTTCAGTCTGACCATTTTTATTTTCCCCACAAAGGAAGGGCAAGATATTCCTCCCACAAAGGAAGGGAAACCCTTCCTGTTGCAGCAGCAGATCTCTTGCCCTGGCACAGCCCAAACCTTAGGGGAGTAAATCTCATTTGGAAAAATCTCTCTCAGCTGCCCAGTAACAAATCTTTAAGAAGAACATTTCACAACACCCTCCCTTTTCAGTTTCTTCAGTAACTTTGCAGGGGTAAGGGTAATAAAGGTTGCCCTTTAAACTCTTCTTTAGAAGATATGGCCAGCCTGGGAAGGAATAACAAATTAGCTCTTCTTATCCAAAGAAAAAGAAGATACTGGATATGTCACAGGCTTTGTCGTGGTTTGGTTTCCCCCACCCCCCACCTCCCCGGGCTGGACTGAAATTGAGAGGGGGAAAAAGCACTTGTCACTGAATAATGTGCTTTATACGGTACGTAGAGGTGACCTCACAATTGGGGAATGCCAGTTTAACAGTAGTTTTACAAAATGCTGTATATAGTCATGAGTCTCTGAATTTTTCTCACTCCTCTTTCTGAAGTAGTAGTCCAAAAAAAGCTGTCTTCACTGACCTATATTAGAGACAGATGTCATGAACTCAAACAGACATCAATTAATCTAGTAAGTGCCACACCGAAGTCTAAAGAAGAGACAGGCTACATATTGGGAGGAAACGGTTTCCTCCTGAAACCTTGCTGTCAATACAGAAGGTAACCCTGACCTGGAAGAACCCCGTCAGATAGTATGACCAAATGTGCACTCACGAAAGTAACAAAAGTCCTAACTGCCTTAGGGTAAGTAATTAAGGACAGCCAGAACTGTGAACAGCAAGAACAGCTGCAGAGCCACCAGGATCAAAGAGCTCTCCTGTTTACTCCATACATTGTCCTACTGAATGCTGTTCTGCTAGGATAACTACTTTTTTCCCCCCTCCTCACTTCAAAGAGCAGCTGTTGTCCAAGCAACATCCAAACTGCCATAGGTAACCACAATGAGTCAGAGAACAGAATAAAGTTTAACTCTGAACAGCCCAATTAATCAGGCTTTACTTCATCTTATATCACCCCTAATTTCACTTAACATCAGGCCTACATCAGAAGGAGGTTATTTATAGCAAAGTGGTTTTCTAAGATGCACAGGCTAAAGGAGGGCTCCAAGACTGAGCACTGAAACAGGTTTCAGTTTTCAACAGGTCAGATCCTCTCCCTCTGCCCTCCTCGTTAATTCATCAAAATAGCAACACTCCACAAAATCACCCAAGCCTGAGTTCCATGATGATAAAATTCAGCTCTGAATCCTGTACAGATCACAGTCCCTGGCTCAAACAGTCAAATGACACAACCACTTTGGGGAATTTTTGCCTTCAATGATGTAAAACAAAGGTCACTAAAAGAGGATGAAAAGGAGCAGGAGGAAGGCACTCAACATTTCACAGCTGTACAGGGCACTGCTCACATTTTTCAGGTCTTGAAGGTCAGCCCTTTTAAAGAACCAGGAGAAAGATATTTCTGAGTAGGAATTAAAAGGTCTGAAATCACAGAAGTATCCAAACACATTCAACATTCAAACCAAACCGTTTTGTTTGTTGGCTTTTCACAGTTTATGCTCCTTTAACAGGCTGGAACAGATTGCATGGCAGGCAAGGAAGAAACAACACATCCAGGTTTTCTGTCCCATCCCATGACTTTTCTGTACCCCCTTTGTGGTCCTGATTCTCATTGCTGAGAGCAGGACTGGGGCTGCAGCCAGTGTCAGGAGTAGCATTTCTGCCTGTTTTCATTTCTGCCGTGAGAGGAAGAATCACATGGACTTCTGTGTAATGTAAGAGTACGAAGTATTTCATAAAAGTTAATTTAATTGGTTGGTTTCCTTAAAAACAAAAAGAGAAAATCTCATTTAAGCCTCTCAACTCAATTCAAGCATTGACAACCTCAAAAACATCTTACAGCAACAACTGCTACACAACTCCCTCCCTGACGTGGCACGTCAGACACAGCCCCAAGTAACCTTCCGGCTGCAAAGCAGCCTTTGTTGTGGGTTGTTCACTGCAGGGGACACCACACAACACTAGTTCTCCTCACCAGCCCTTGTCAGGTCTGGGGTCCTTTACAGCATTTCTCCAGTGCAGATTTGTCAAGGATGCTAGGAGCAATGTCATGCTTCCTTAAGGAAAAAGCATATTCTAAATTTACCAACCTAATCAAAACTTACTTTGTCCTTCAGCCCTAGAACAACTATAAAGGGTAAAATAAAGAGATTTTTACTAAGCAAAACTTACTGTCCAGTTTCCAGTCATAAGACTGGGAGCAGAACAAGCGAAATAAAATACACCTCTGGGTTATATTTAACAGGGTGCCTTCAGCCTCTCTCACCTGGAGCTCCTCTAGCCTATTATCTCTGTAGAAAGCCAAGGATCACAGTTTCACAGCATGTCACTACATGGCATATCACCATCCTCTCTTCTGCTAGGCAATTCTACCCAAGCACAGCAATAATGCTCCCTGCTTTCTTTCAGCATAAATGAAATACTGCTTTCTGACCTAACAGATTATGTCTACAGCTGTTAAAAGCGTATCTTGGTTTCACTGTCCTTCCCGAGCATGCACGAAGTCTGTATGTGCGTGTTTCACTGAACTCTTCCCTGCCTTGATGACCTACTACATATGCTCAACATTCACGCATGGCATTCTTAGCACATAGGGACAGCAAAGCTTTAACATCACTGGTCACATTACAGCAATGCAGAAGACAAATTTAGAGGCAGATTGAGTAAAGAAAGCTGTCTCTTCCCATACACCCCATTTACAAAACCTCCTCACAGCCAGCTACAGAAAAATATGAATGAGGAGTTGACAGCTAAGCTTTGTCTAGATACCATAGCAAGAGGGTCCTTCCAAGGAAGTGACACGTTTCAGAGGCAGGCTTGATAAACAGCATAACATGCCCTTGCTGGAATACACTTGATTTCCATTCACCCATTAGACAAGGATTCCCAAAAAACATTTGCAAGGGGAAACAAAAGGGAAGCAGATTTCTCTTTGGAGGTACAACAGTGCTGGCCTGCAGGACGGGATTTATGTCAAGCCAGGCAGGTGCAGGAGGGTTGACGCTTGGTGATCGCTGACGTGCCTGTGGGACTGCCAACAGAGGCAACTCTTGCATCAGCTTAATGACAGGCTCACAACTGCTTTGAGCCAGGATGGGCACCAACAAATCACCCATTTCCAAAATGCGTGCTGGTACTTTGTTCATTATTACCAACATCAAGAATACAATGATGAAAGTCAGTGTTTTAACATAAATCCATATCAAAACCCATGATCCCAGAGAAGGTCTAGTCCCTTCAGTAAACTGTATAGCCAATTAGAATGAGACTAATTCCTTTAATGGTCTTTAGGAAGTATTTCTAACATCTTTAACTGATATTTTGGGAATGCTCAATGCTTAGATAGCCCAATCCATTCAATTTTCCCCAAGTTATTTAGAGAGCAAGAAGGTCTTTGTAGAAGGATATTCAGTAACTAGAAACTTCAAAAGTTTACCAGTGCAGAAGCAGGACAAAACTGAAGCAATTTATGTCTGAGTGTTAGAACAGTTTTCTGAAGGAAGAACATGAAGTGTGGCTTTTTATATCCTCTTCTCCCAAGAGGATAAAGCAACAGGAGGGCCCCATGTCATTTATGAGCTTATAGATAATCCCTGAATTGGGTTTTGCTACTAAAGTAAATTTAGCCTTCTGTGAATGCAACAACTGTAAAAATCTTTGCTCAAACAACAGTTACTAGAATCTTGTAAAGTTCACTAGTTGTAGCCATATCCATCCAGGTAAACAAACAAACATATATTTAATTAATATTAAAAATACTGTGGTGAAGAACTACAAGCAAAGTAAGTGTTCCAATTTACAGATAAAGATAGAGGAAAAAGAACTGAGCCTTTTCTCTATAGACTTTCAGTTTTTATACAACTGGTCTGACTGGTTAAAAGAACACAAAACGTGCAAGCCCAGTCCTAAGCGGAACATATCAAGAAAGAAATCAAGTTTCAGCATAGGAGACACTTTCATGGACATTCACTTGAAGAACCAGCCAATCTAACAAAAAGTGTTTCCTATTTAATATGCACACTGATTGGAACTATATGTAGTACTCTCTTTTTTTGGTAAAAACTCATATTGGCCATTATGTTACTGTGCTCAGAATCAAAAACGGGCTGAAAGGCTTATGAGTCATTCCTTTTTGCTTTGAAAATATTTGTACATCAACTTTCTGCCAAGAATATGGAGAACCCCTAGTGTTTGAAGATTTATTAATAATCTCCAGCAGCCCAAAAAGTCCTCAGCTACTTCTTCATAAATTCTTGCAAGAATATTGTCCAGACATACCAATTCTAAAGCACATAAACTTAGGTATCTGCTGCTTGAATTTCTGTTGTTGATATCAAGGAAAACACTTTTTTTTTCCCTCTCATCCAAACAGACCAAAATTCCATGTATTTACTGCACATTTCTACCTTTTCTATAAATACATTATCACTGTTTTCCCTTATACTCTTGGTAGAGCTGTTTTTCCATGAATATTTTTTTCTTATGAAACTGAACTTCTTGGGGCAAACAGTATAAAGCTGCTCTAAACAATGCCCAGCCATTCATATTTTTTGCTTTACATTCTTTTCCCACATGGTTTGGTCCATAATTACTTCCAGCTTCAGGAAACTGGCCCTTTCAAAAGCACCAACCGTAAGTTTTTTACTTTGTTTGCATTTAACAAATCAAGCAGTGAATCAGGTCTATCTAAGCAGCCAGTAATTCTGAGCTCTAGTCTTTCTCTTCACCGAGGCTGTATCTAACATAGGAATCCCAAAGTTAGATAACAGAGACTCACATGAGGAATCTTATGAGGATTCCAAAGGATCAAAAATGAAAAAAACTGAAATGACCTAACAAGAGCAAAACAAAAACCGGGGATGGCAGTTACATCCCAACCAAACGTGGGAGGTTTGATGAACAACAAACAGCCTGGTAATTGAATCGCTGTGAGTAGCCAGGGTTCGTTTTCTTAAATATCTGCAGTGCTCAAACAATTAGTACGGATTGGAAGAGATCAGGTAGAAGGGCATGAATTAAAAGTCAAAGAAAATCCTAAAACGAAAGAGAAATAAATAACCAACAGCCAGGAAAGTATCAATGTTGTGAAGTATGCTGAGCCTTGAAGTAATCAGAAAAAGCATCAGGATGCTCTTCCTCACAGTCAGAACCCCTCCGTTTAGCCTGTGAGAGACACCCTTACTACACCCTGCCCAGGCAGGACGGGAGATCACTGGGACTTCTCGCTTCTTTTCTCCCTCCCACCCCACCTCACGATCGCTGGAATACAAAAAGACAAATGGGAAGGGACACAGGGCACAAAGAAACCCCACAGCAGCAGCAGGCACAGGGAAAGTCCAGCATTCCAACACATTTATTGCTTATTTTTACAGTGCTTAATGGCGAAGCACCACACATAGACACAAACAGTTTCAAAGCAACCTCCCACCCTAGAAACAAAATGAGGGGAAGGGGCTCTGTTTCAGTTCTTCATTATTAAAGCTCTGAAGTAAAGAAATTTCAACAAACAGAAGTAACCCAATCTGTGTGTTTCCCTAGCCCAAACTCCCTCCATTTTAACGGTCTTTTCAAAGTCTAGATCAAGTTTCGTTTGAGTTTGCAGGGTGAAGGTTGTTATTTCTGCCTCCCCCCTTCCCACCCCCTCCCCGCCCTCAATTTCTTCATCTTTTCTTTTTCAAGCAATGATTGAAGTTACTGTCAATTAAAAAGAAAAAAAAAACCCACAAAAAAAAAAACAAACCCACCAAAAACTTTGTTGCACCTCCAAAGTCTACTCGATAATATCGGAATGACATATAAATACACAGTATTGCAAAGTGCCTTGCAAAGCACGGAGCCCAGTGGAAAACACACTCTTCCTTTTAATTAAGTACTGCCAAAAAATTCTCAAAGTACACAATATAAAATATCTATCATGTAAGTGCAGTATATTAACTATGTTAGTATTATGTTATTGTGGCCAACCATACTGCTCTCAGTCATTTTTTTAATTGAGAAAGGGAGCAATTTTTTTTGCCTATTACTACCTTTAAAAAAACCCACTTATTTTCTCTCTCAAGTTAACACATTCTAATACCCACTTATCCTTTTGTTTAAGGGAAGAGTGCTTCCAGTAAGCTCAAGCACATCTAACATTTGCAAAACTCTGAGGGAGTGGTGCTTCCCCAGTCAAAGTCAAACCCTGGGATGCTTCCTCCATCATGCATCAGCCAAGATTTTAGCATCCGAGGTTGTGAGCTGACCGTGGCAGCAGGTGAAGAGATCTACCATCACCCAAGGGTTTTTTTTTTTCCTGGCTGTTGTTTAGAAGCATCAAATCACCCATCTATTCGCTAACGTATCTTTGAAAATAGCTTCTGAAGGACTGTGAAATGAGGACAGCAGTAGCAGTCCCTACTCACTGCACAAATGGCATGTTTGCAGGGTAAGAAAAGCTGGTGTAGAGGCAGCAGGGCAACCAATGCCAGGGAAAAGCCCCAAATCACAGGAATTATTACAAAAAAGGAGCTTTTCACCTGCATAAGACAAACTCAAAGTAATTGCTAAGGTGACTAAATCAACTAATCCCAGAGTAGTAACAGAATAAAGAACGACCGTGCGCTTCAGCTGAGTCAACTAAACACGCATTAAGATACCATCTATAATTAACCACATCATGATATGCTGATCCTCCTGCAGAAATCTCATTTAATTCAATGCAAACATAGATTCTGCTCAGAGAATGATTCAGAATTTGTAGTGAATGAGACTCTTGTCTCTAGGACCTGGCCAACCTCACAGAACAATTATAATATAAATATTTAATAATAAAAGCATGCAACCCTTTGCCAAGCACAGATGTTAGAAAGTGACTACAAATCCTGGCATTTGGTGGCACCCAGTAATCCACTGGCTGAGTCACTCATGTGACTGATGGACTTCAGTTGTTCAGGAACTACTGACCCCTCGAGAATTAAGACCTGTGAATAGTATCGTATTTTCTGTATTAGTACTTTTTTTTTCACTACACAACCAGTAAATGTTAGATTTTAAGAATAAAGGTTTTTAAACAGTATATGGCTCTGCTTCTTGGGAAGTCTCTTAACCTGGGAGAAACTGAGGCAACTGGCCTGTTTCTGTACTTTGGGCACACTGTGCTGTGATATTCTAATTTTGATAACGATGTTATGGTTGGTACAAGTGTAACTAAAGGATAAACTCGTCTTGCAACAGATCTTTTTCACGATTCTGGTCCCAAGGAGTCTTAGCTTTTGTTTTGACTAAGGAAAAAACTAATTCATAAACTATGCTGTGTACAGTCGTCCTCAGCTTTCCATTCATCCTGGATTTTGTTAACAATCCCTACCTGGATATCATCCTGCTTTTTAAAAGCTAAAAGACATTCCAAAGAAGAGTTAGCCTAAGCACAGGCAACCAAAAGAAAGCATCTTTCTTGATATTCTCTTTCCTGACAAGCTCAGAGCAACCAGACATCTGGTTATGACGGTCATTTCCACCGAAGCATCTGTACAGTATCTTTACAACTGTCCATCCCATTCCAGGTGAGATTCCTGGCCATACCAGCCTCCCTAATGCTATAGCAAGGCATACAGCAGACGTACAGTTCCCACAGAAAATACTTCAAGTACTTCTGACAGCTTTTCTCTCCAAAGTGAACAAATTTGGTTTCATTCCATCTCCAATAACTCAAAGAGAAGCCGAACGGAATCATTATGTTGCTGTAACCACAACAGAATGGATTATACATGAGGAACATGCCTGGACACCTACACGGTAGAGGACACTAAAGAAGGAATACATGAAAAAATTAAAGATGTAAAGGAAAAATGGACACTTCACTACTTATTCACGTCCAACACTTTCCTCTGTATGATGTCATAAAAATGCAAGTCAGAGCACTGCAGATCTACCTTTGTAGAGAGTGTTAGACCTCCAGCTCATTAGTTTAAATGACAGCAACTAGCACTGCCAAGAACAGATTCTGAACAAATGAAAGACAAAGGAGAAAACAGAGGGAAAACTAATTGTCACCCTAGACTCTCACATACTGTCAATTAAGTGAACCCTATAAAGTTATGGTCTATGGCAAAATTCCACCAGAATGATTATATCACAACAGACATGATTAAATTATCTCTGCCAATAAAGTCATCAGTGCAGAACATATTATCCCTTTCAACTCTAAGGAACTTCTTTTTCCACCAGAAAGGGCATCTACAATGGTACCATCCTGACGTGCAGAAAGCACTGAACTCAGAGTGCACTTAGAAAACACATTTGGTGCCCTGAACACACACGGTGAACTTGTGGAACAGCAGCAAATTCCTCTAGGCTGTCACCCATTTTTTTTTTCCAAATTTATATAGTATGTTTTATCGCGTTTTCAGCTTTTTTTCTGGCTCCCTTGCTACTGAGGGGGGGAAAATAAAGAAAAAAAAATCACAGAATAATTCAGGCTGGAAGGAAACTCTGCAGGTTGTCTGGTCCATTCTCAAAGCAGGGCCAGCTTTGCTTCCACAGAAGAAACAACCAACCAACAACAAACAAAAATTGGGGGGAAAATGCAACCTAAAACCAAAGGATGATTACAGTTTAAAAAAAAAAAAAGTGATTTTATCTATGTATAGTACTTGCTTTTTTTGTTCCTTAACTTAACCTCATAGTATTTATCTTAATCATGCTTACAAAGCATACAAGCCTTTCCAGAAGCTAACTTTATGGCTTTGAAAAGCAAACAGGCACATTTAGGGCGCTATATAAATTTTAAGTAGTCAACAAAATCTTTCTTTCAATCAAAAATAATGGAGAGTTTCTATCATGTGGAGGTTTTAAATAAATTAAAAAAAAAAAAGGGCTTAGGAAGCCCTGCAGCAGGTAAAAAAATCACTTGGCCTCATACTCAAGTATAAGAAGGAGCAGGCCATGCCCCAGAGAGCTATAATTGAAGTAGGTAAGTCAGCAAAGAGGAGGAAAAAGGGATGTAAGAGACTTGAGGGGAAGGAAGACTCAGTGGGACTTGCTAAAAGCAACAAAGAAAAGGACAGTGAACACAGAAGGCGGAGTAGGAAGAGCCAGACTAGAGCCGTGGTTTGAACACAGCACAGACTGCTATCCAAAGCTGGGATAGCCAAAAGTGTGTGGACAGTCAATGGATGAGTTCAATAAGTCACATATTATAAAATGTGCAAAGTAGCCTGGTGAAAAAAACCCACCAAAATCAGACAACTTAAAAACAATTTTTCTCATACCGACACTGAGATGTTCATTCATTTCTTCACAATTTTGGACTAACCTCTTTGTTTTCACTTTGACATAGAATCATAGAATCAT
>NW_010250183.1:0-503 GCF_000690775.1 Eurypyga helias
CCCCGCTGTAAATAACTCCCGTTCCCCAGCTGAACTGCCTGGACCTGAAAACACGTCGCTTTGCCTTGTTTCTATTAAAAAAGAGTCTACTTGGAACTCCTCGCTTCTGGGGGAGCTGGTAGGGGAGCTCAGGGCCTGCTGAAGAACGCCGGAGGTGAGGCCAACGCACGGCTGCAGGGGAGAAACGGCCTGTCCTGCACCGAAGTGGGAAGGCCACAACCCGGGGTTCGTGCTGCCCGCCCCTCAAAACCTGAGCATAACGCCAGGATCGGTGCTTCAGCATCACCTGGGTGCAGCACTGGCAGCGGGAATACCTACCGGGGGTACAGCACTCACGGCAGCATCACCGGCAGGTGGCAGGGCAGCAGAAGGGTCTCCTGGCCCTGAAGGCCATGCCGTGGTGGCCATGCTGTGGTGTCCATGCCATGGTGGATGTGCCGTGGAGGCCATGCCATGGAGGCCGTGCCGTGGAGGCCGTGCCGTGGGGGGCGGGCCGCGGGGGC
>NW_010250183.1:558-1262 GCF_000690775.1 Eurypyga helias
TGGTGGCTGTGCCATGGAGGCCATGCCATGGAGGCCGTGCCGTGGAGGCCGTGCCGTGGTGGTTGTGCCGTGGAGTCACACAGCATCTCTCCGGCATGACCTGCGGGGAAAGCAGCGCCAGCAATCAACAGACACGTTGTGTGTTCGTGTAAGCTCTTTGCGTAAAATACGCGCCCATCTCTCCTAATTTACTGCTTGTCTCCATTTTGACTTTGTCAGGAGGACGCGAGGCCCCGGGAATCTCAGTCCCCCTTGCATGTCGCAGCCCGTGGGGCGATTGCGATGCTTTCCCCTGCGTGCATCCCCTCCGCCTGTCCAACGTGCCGCAAACGCGGGACACGCACGTCCGTTTCCATAACTGCAGTTGGCCGGGGGAGGTTTTAATTTTTAACGAAGAAACCCGCGCTCCCCAGCGGGAATTCGGCCCGATCCACGACTAGGGGATCCTATTTCATTGACTTCCCTGCACCAACACCTTTCCAGGGAGCAGCTGCTTTGGTGGGGGGGGAGTTTGTCCCACTTTCCCGGGATGGTGCCAGCTCTTTGGTTCCGAACACGTATCCCGGCCACGTCGCTGGGAGCACGGACTCCCAGCTCCCACGCCTCCAGCATCCTCGCCCTCCCGGTGCCTCCCGGTTGGGGTGGAACCCCGGGCGAGGGGTTCTCGTCCTCCCCCCGTCCGGCACGAGGCCGGGATGTCATTC
>NW_010250184.1:0-567 GCF_000690775.1 Eurypyga helias
CGTGACCAGCAAAGCGTGGGTGGAAGGAGAGGAGAGGCAAGCATCCCTCAGCCCCTCCGCCCCTGCCTCGGACTGGGGCTATAAATACAGCCCATAATGAGCCCCTGCCGATGCCAGGAGTCACGCAGTCCTGCTGGGGCACAGAGCGCATCCGGGCTTGGCCTGGTAATTGCCAGTGGGGAGAGGACCTGTCCTCACTCTGCTGTGCCGTGGGAGGACCCCATGGCTCCAGTTCCTGCCACAGGGTGCTGAGGAGGGCAGGGGGGGTGGGGGGGAGCCCTGCATTACTCCCCCTGATCTCCCGGCTCTGTGCACCCACAGAAAGCTCTGGAACATGAAGCTGAAGGACCCCAACTCCAGGTAGGGCTCAGCCCTGAGCAGGGGCACCCTGGGTGGGCACCCAGCACGGGTGTTGGGTGGGGAGAGTCTCTGGTGCCCGAGCTGACGCTGGCCTCTGCTCCTCTCCCTTGGCAGCCTGAAGACCCTCAGCCAGAAGAACAGCTTCTGGGTCCACAGGGTGCGGTGCCAGGGCACAGAGCCCCACCTTGCCCGCTGCCCCACACAGGT
>NW_010250185.1:0-22881 GCF_000690775.1 Eurypyga helias
AAAATCTAATTGCTCTTTACCCTACAGACCTTCCACTGCCTTTTGGTGGGTGCATAATGCCATTTTTGCATTTCGGCTGAGCTTTGAAGTGCATAGTATGTCTCCATGGTTGCAGAAGCAATAAGTAGTTCTAGCAGCTGAGCTGTCTTTAGCAGGCAGTTCTACTTTCCTTTCTAGGAAAAACAGACTTTGCAAAAATAAAGCATTTTGGGTAGTTCCCTTCCTTGCCTTCTGCTCCCACACTGCCTGTGCACCAAGAGCGTGGGTCAGGAGGATTGCTGCTAGCAACAGCAGGTATAGGCAGCTGCAGATGTGACCCTGACTAACCCTTCTCCTATCAACTAGATCGCCTAAAGGCCGGCTTCAAAAATCAGATCTAACCTTCAGGAATTTTCCTTGAGAGGAAAATGCAACCAAGAGATAATTATAGAAAGAAATTGCCTGGAGCTGTTAGCAGAGCGCAGATGATGCGAGATTTGGTGCTGCACAGGATAGCCTGCACAAGATTTAAAACTGCTCTCCTCTTTCCATCATGGTGGTATGGAGGCAGGGGTCACACTTCTTTTAATTTCCAGGCTTTGAAGTGCAGGATCACCTTAGGGCAGCTTCACTGCCTATTGTAGCTTTAGTTTTAAAGCACCACAGCTATTAGCGCACTGGGTTCAGTGTGGAGGAAAGCTGCTCCTGCTGGCTTTGCCGTTTTGGAAAGCACGTTTTATATACAGAGTGTCACGCTTGTCAGCTGCAAAGCCAGCACTACCACAGCGAAGCCTTGTTGATCCTGCCTTCCAGGGTAAAGCAAGGGAAGCGCTTATTCCACTGTACTGCTTTTCGCTTCACTTACAACCAACAATCTTTATCCTGGGCTTACAAGCTGCAAACTATGATGATATTGGGAACTCTCATCTGTAATCTGCCCACCGGGGATGATCCAAAAGGCCCTGAAGTAACGCTTCTGGAGCTGTGTGTTAGCAGTATGTCATGCAACTTAATGCACCTACAAAGGTGATGTCGACTTGATAACACTGTGGGAGCCCAAGAGAAGCTTTTAGTGTTGTTTTAAAACAAATAGGTGACAAGATTCCAGTTCCTTTCGGTCCTTGGGTGTGATGCTGTGGCTTGCTGTTGCTATGATGTTCTCTCAATGCAGGTGTGTTTTTCTGTAGCTGTTGAGTGTGATTTATGAGCCTGGGAAGAGCAGTCCTTTCCTTGGCTCCGTAGCTGTGGACAGTTATGTGGTCTGCCCAAGGTGAGGTGCACAAAGCAGTTCATGCTGCCATCCTATCTGCCCAGATTTTGCTAATTGCTCTTCAGAGGCTTGGCTGGGGAGATATAAGTCATCCCAGAGAACGAGTTGGTAGGGGGGGAGATGGAGCAGCTGGCAGAAGCTGCCCCGAAGTAGGCTAATGAATTATAAATAACAGCTGTCAGGTTGCATTGTCAGTGCGCAGGAGCTGACAGTCTGTGTTGTACCACTTGGTCTCCGGTGGGTTGGCTTGCTGAAAGGTGCATTCAATATTCATGGGAAGTGCAGTGGAGTCAGGATATAGTCAGGTCTGCTTCCTTCACTGCTCCACTCGCTTTGTGGCTGTGCCGTTTACCGATTTCTGGGTTGGGACTGATGCAGCCTGGAATATGTGTTGCTGAAAGTCACAGGCAGAAGATGAAAAAGAATAGGGAGGGGTGGTATGCAGAGTGTATGTGTGTTTTGGGGCTTTTGACAAGCAAATGTCGCCCTTGCTGTTGCTAGGCTGGCACTCTCCCATTCATTTGAAGAGGAACTGTAAATGTTTGATAAAAAATCTAAAGGTATTTGGATGATCGAGTCTTTCAGAGCTCCCTCCCTCGATAGCATTATTGAGAATGACAGAGAGAAGCCTGATATTTGTAACTTGTGCGTGCCAGCAGTTGGTGTAGTATTATGGAGGGCTCATAAGGGCACCAGGCTGGCTTCGTGCACATCTGAATAAGGAGAAATAAAACTGTCTTCAAGCCTGGAAATAAGTGATGCCGCTAGCAGAGCTTTTTAACAGTTGTATCTGGAAGTTTACATGTACATCTTCTCTGTGCTGTGATTACTGATGGAGCTACTCAGTATTAAGACTAACTTTTGGGATGTTACCAGCAAATGATCTGTGGTCCCTTGAACAGATAACATGTTGCTGTTATCCTAATACACAGGAAGAGCTTGCTTTCCTGATCAAGTCTGCAGTCTTGACTTAATACCAAAAATACCTTTTTTACATGAGTCAAAAGAAGGTTGCAAAACAAATGACGTGCACTCTTTTTTTAGTTAAAGCCTTCTAATTAAAATCTAATGGTGTGCAAGTGACATTCATGAGAAAACAGACGACTATTTACTTGTTCATCCCTAATGCATGTCAGAAAGACAAGAATTTGTCGTCTTCCATCCATTTCTGTGCTTGGTTTCAAAGTGATACCATTTTTGGAAATGATACTACTGAAAGTTATGATTTTCTTGAATTAGGAGGACTTTCTTTTGACTTTGTACAGAACACTGCCTAAAACCAGTCTCTCCTTAAACACGACAAGAATCCCCATCTGTATTAATATCACTGCTACTACCTTCCCTGTGCTAATATTTTTGTGCCTGTGTAGTGACCTACCTGGTGAACTGAATTGGCTGAAAGTTGAGTTGTCCTCTGCTATGTGCCCTAGGCAGCAGTCTGGCTGTTTTCAGTGCCTGTGGAATGGTGTTCTGACACTTGGAAGTTGCAGAAATTAAACATCATGTTGATTTTTCCTAGACTGAGATCTTGTCTTATGTTTATACTGTGGATAGTGCTGACATCTGAATAAACTTTTTGGATGTTTAATCCGACTGGTTAAGTGGGGCAGCCCCATTGCCTTTCAGTGTGGTACAACAACAACAACAAAAGGAAATAAAAAGAAAACAAATCTTTCTTTTCTCCCTAAAGGCAGCTTACGTCCCTTTCTGTAGTGCCATCCGTGTACTGTAATCCTACATTAAGAGAGGGAAGCAATTCCATCTATATTGCATTTTCATTTTGTGTATTGCTTTCAGAACTTAACACCTCCCTTGTGGCAGTTGTAAAGTACTGCAAAGCTGGAACGGTGTATTTAGCATGACTTTCTTTTCCTTCATCTTTGTAGATACTCTCCGTTACTACATGACCTGTAGTGCTGGATACCCCAACCCTTTCCAGCAGGTGAGTATAATTCCCTTCACCCCTTCTCAGCATCCTACAGTGTATTGGTTAAAGGCGTTTGGTGCCAGCATGCAGCAAGTTGCAAGGTGTTAGCTTTAGGGAGCACTCCACCTGTTGGTAAAGCTTTGGTAGCTACTTTCCAGCTGTACAAGAGGTGACACTGATTTAGTGAGCAGTTTTTTCCAACTTCATCACTACCTGCATAGCATCAGGTCCAGGGTGCCCTCCCTCTTAGAAGGGCCGCTGTGTGATGTGGTGAGGACCATGGCTTTGTTCATGGTACCTCAGTTTACACAGCACTTTTCTAAGAGCAGCAGCGTGGAGACAGAGCACCCGCAGTTAATGCCAGGGTGGGAAACTACGTGCTTCCTGCTTTGAATCTCTTCTTGCAGGTTCTTTTGGCTTAAACAGGGGCAACACTCCACTCCCAAAATGCAGCCACTTCTGTGGGTGAGGGAGTGATTCTCACATACGCCTCTTAAATCCCTTGGATGTTGAAGGGTTTGTATCCTCAAGTACAAATGTGAGTCATTATTCTTTTGTGTGGGGGCTGAGGAACAGCACCTGGGCCCATCCTAAACTTTGTCTTATGTATCAGAGGCCAGAATGAACCCACACCACCCACCGTTTGGCAGACACCAGCTGCTTCACCGTTTATATTTAGGATTTTTTAAGTCTTGTCTTCCTCTGTTTTAAAGGGTGGGGTAAGAACACTTCAAGCTGTGCTATGATGCACTGTTGCCATCTGTTGCATTTCTGGTTGCTCAGTATACTCTGACAGGCTATTGCATGTGAAATTCCCATGGATGCTTTAATGGGATGTGAAGGCTGCACCCCAACACAAACAACTTCTACTGTTAACATTAAGTGTTTCTCAGCCATCTAATTTAATAGGAAAATCCAGCTGTGTTCTGTGGTGAGAACATGAGTGCATTCTGTCTTTCTCCTCCTCCTCTATCTTGGAGGTGGCCTCAGCTGCGTGTATGTATTTTGTGTAAGTGGTTTCGTGGGTGTTTTTCTTTCTTTTGGTTCTTCCCTTTCCCTCCTCTTTCTGCCTGTAATTCTTCCAGACTGATAAAAGTCAAACTTAACCCTATCACAGCTGCATCCATGTCAATTGAGACATCCTTAACTTGTGCCATTCATAGAGATGATGCTTCAGTATTTGGAAAGTGGGCATTAAGTCTTTTCCCAGAAGTTCTGTTGGCTCATATGGCCTGAATTGCTGAAACATTTCTTGTTTTGTGTTGAGCAGAAGCTGTCAGGAAGTCACAAGGCTCTGGTGGAAATGCAAGATGACGTTATGGAACTCATGAGGTCAGCAAGCAGAGAGCACCCAACCTCCAAGGTAACTCTCCTCGAGTTTGCTTGCCCTGTGCATTCTGGCTTCCCTTACCCCCTTGTACAAAGCCCAAGATCAGCTCCTGCTAAGTCATTTCCTTGCTATAATCGCTCGCTTGTTGCTTGCAGGAGTATCTCACTCGGATCCAGGAGGTCTTAAATTCAACAGAGATCAACTTGCAGCAACTGACAGCTTTAGTAGACTGTCGGAGCCTGCACTTGGTGAGTACTTGGTAACTGGGCTTGAAGTTTTGAATCTCTCTGTGCCAAAACAGTTTACAACAGCTTTTACTGATTACTCCAACAGAAAGGAGAATGGGAATTTGGATCGAGTTAGGTTTGTGTTTAAATATCAGCATAGGAAACTAGATAACATGCCTTTATACATATACAAGCTGCAGCCCTAAGGTTTCTGGGACTTTTTCCCCCCTCCCCCCCTCTCTAGCTCATAGTTTGTTGTCTTTCCCTTGGAATGCCTTGTAGCTGCAGTATAGTATGGCCTAACTGTTGCCCTGGCTGCAGGACCAAAGGTAGAGAAACAGATAGCCCATGCTTGTGTTCTGGGGAAATGAGACCTGTGAAGGAGCTGAGAAGTGTAATGAAAAATGTGACATCTTAAGATGGGTGGATAAGTTTCTCTTGGGTTTTTCTTTTTCTTTTTTTTTTAACTCTTATTGTGTGGGCTTGAAAGTATTCCCACATCTGTATCTGAGTTGGGATTTCTGAAGGGTAATAAGGTTAAGATCAGTTATGAAAAACACCTGAGGTCCCCAAAATTAAACTGGAAGTATGGTTTGGAAAAGGGACTACAGTCCCATAAGTTGTTTCAGAGAATGTAGTCTAGAGGGGAAGGGCTTTTGAATTAGAGCTCAGTGTTAACTCTCTAGTGATCAGGAAACTCTGCTCATTTCTCTCTCCAGGATTACGTCCAAGCCTTGACCGGCTTTTGCTATGATGGAGTGGAAGGCCTCATCTACCTGGTTCTCTTCTCCTTTGTCACAGCCCTCATGTTCAGTTCCATTGTGTGCAGCGTCCCCCACACTTGGCAACAGAAGAGGTATAGGGAGGGTTTAGATCCTGTAGTGTTTCCTAATGAAGACTGGCTATTGGATTTGTGCCCATGAGCATATGGAGCTCTTTCCCATATGATCCCAGGAGTATGAGGGATAAGGCTTTATAAGCACAGGTCCAACAGAAAAAAAAAACCCAACCCAACTGTTGGCTTTTACTCTGGCTGTGGTTAATATTTACATCTGAACTTCATTGCACTGGAATACTACATGTGCAGAGTATTCAGTTCACTGTAGGACTGTGAGTCAAGTCGGAGATGAATGATTATAGCTGTAGAGAAGTAAAGCTTGAACTATGTGCCATCTCTGTAAAATGCCTCTTCTCTTGCATTGCTCTGAGGTGTTTGTTCTAGTATGGGGAAGAGAATTGGAATAAGAAGGTGTTCACACTTGCCTTTTTGGCTTTGCTCATGCTGAGGCGACTGACTTGCGTAGCTAATAGAAACCAGGAACTGTCTTGTTGGCGGTAGCATGGGCAGATGAGATACTTGCAAATGGGTGGCAATTGTCGAACAGCAGAGTTGCGTGGAACTAGTATTAATGATGGTAACCAGGCTGATCAGTAAGTCTCGACCAAACCTTTGCTTCACTGACTGGCTGCTGCACCACATGCAGCTATTAAAATAGCTTTGAGTTTTCTACTCTTGCAGAAGAGCAGTAGACTCTGCAGCACTTCTCTTCTGTCATCCTGCAATGTGATTCTTGTGGTCAAATCCCAGGCTCAAGGTTCAAAGTAAGACGGAGCATCCTGAACAATAGCAGGAAGCCAAGAGCCTGCCAGGCCTGCAGTGCCCACAGAGAAAGCCTTGGGAAATGCGTCAGAATAGCACTTAAGAAAATGGCTGGTCTCCTTACCTCTTCCACATGCAGCTGCAGAGGCATTATCAAGGAGAGAATGGTAGTCTGCCTGTTTGAAGGAGAAAGGTTTATACAGTGGTATCCTTGAGCTGCCTTCCATGTGGGCTGGAGCCTGCCCTGCCAACCCAGCAAGGCTCAGGCTGCTGCTGTGAACTGAAGGATTCCCTCTTGCATTCCCTGGAGCACCATTTCTTCCTCTGCTCCCTCGGGGAGGTGGAGGATGTTATGCTTAATTGCCTGTAAGAGATTGGGCAGGCTGCAATTCCCTGAATAAACCTTCACTGCCACCGTGTGGTACAGGAGCTGCAGGTGATGTTCTAGCCCTGTCCATGTTGTCTGCCCCAGCAACGAAGTGGTTCTTGTAGAATCTCTAACTGGCTTTGTTAAGCATCACTAGAACTTATTTCAAACCTTGGTCCTTCGTCCCCTACTTGGGAAGATAAAATAGCAGTGTATATTACACAGGAGGGGCAAAAGGATGCTATGGGAAAGGAACCAGCTGGCAAACAGCTCTGCTCTGCATTAAAATGGGTTTAAAATCCTGGCATTTTTGAGATAATAAAGCCTTTAGACACTAATTTTGCAACTTTGTCTCTGTAAAGACTTCTGAGATTTTGCTAGAAGCTGAAGCAGACCCTTTGTAACCAGGGTGGGAGTCAGAAGTCTACAGAGACTTACCCTTAAAAGCTCTCTGGACATGTCTGTAAGAAGTGGGAGCGCACCGATTTCAGTTTTGAAGGGGTATATGGCACCACATCTCCGCTTCTCTTATTTATTTAAGTGCTGTGTATTTCGGGATGCGTGTCCACCCTGTGGTTGTATGACTGGGCAGTTGCAGAACCGTGCCGTCTGCCAAGCCCTGAGAGAAAACCGTGGGGAGACTGTAGGGGATCACGCAGTGTGAAAGTCCAGATGGTATCTGTGGGAGGTCTGAGTCACTGTGGAGTAGGCTGTGTTTGACACTGCTACCCTGAGGCATCCCAAATGGGTATAAATGTGGAGGTGTGGAAGATGGTTGGGAGGTTCCTAGGATTACCATGGTTTCCTGCAAACCCTACACGTGGTGTAATTGTAGGGTTCTAGGAGGAACTTTTTCTCCTTCTTGCAGAAGCTCAGATGATGATGGGGAAGAAGAATCAGCTGCTCAAGGGAGCAGACAAACACACGATAATCTTTACAGAGTGCACATGCCCAGCCTCTATAGCTGTGGGAGTAGTTATGGCAGTGAGACCAGCATTCCAGCAGCAGCACACACAGTCAGCAATGCTCCCGTCACAGAGTACATGTGAGTATCCCGACAAGAAGGCTGTATTGCGGCTTCTCCAGGTTGCTTTACCCCGATTTCTGCTGTCGCTAAGTGCTGCGAGGCTGGTGCTTTTGACCAAGCAGTCGACGTGATAAAGGATTTTGTCCAAAGTGTCAAAAGGCATGTTTTCTGATTGGCATCTATGGGGAGGATGGAATAGCTTAAATGTGCTGCAGTAGAAAGAGTTATATTAGACAGCATGCTCCAAAATATGAATAGCTTTGTTCTCCAGGATTTAGAAATCTGTTTAGGGAAAAGTAGGGAAGTATTGTCCTTATTACACAATGATTGTGATCCCCAGAAGACTTAATTCTTCAAACAGAGTAGTTTTTCCAGAAGATTTTGAGCCTCCTGAGAGACCGAGAGCCAAGACAAAACCTGCAGGCTCTGTCCTTCCCCAGTATTTGCAATCAGCTCTGACATCTGTTGCAGTCTCGAGCTACCTCGTCCAGGTGGGATCTGCAGAGTGTTCTCCAGAAATGCCTAACCCTCATCACACTTGGACTACCTTCAGGGTCCATCTTTTTGGGCTGGCATGTCATTTTGTTCTTCCCGTTAGACTTTGTCCTCATTTTATCTCCATTTCTGCAGCTTGCCAACGCTGCAGGGAGCCAAGTTTTCACATGGACCTATTTTTAAATCACTTGACACGATTCAGTGTGGGCTCTTCTGAGTAAGAGTATAAAGATAGTGCTTAATCTGAGGAAAATAATGCTAGTTTTGTGCCTTTGTCTGAAAAAGGGGTATCTACCTGGCCTTGTAAGTAAAGCTTTGAGGGAGACTGACCTGATACAGTAGTTCTGGGGGTGTGTATACTCTGTCTCATGTCAACATCAGAGACCTCCCCCAGAGAAGTGTGACACATACCCCCTATTACCATGTGTGTCTTCCTTTCCTAGGAGCCAGAATGCAAATTTCCAGAACCCCCGTTGTGAGAATACCCCGCTCATTGGCCGGGAGTCCCCACCTCCCTCAGTAAGTCTCTCTTTACTGCTCCTCTTTGCTTCAGCAACTTTGTGGAATACACGTTTACCACTCCTGTATACTCTCAAGGGAGCTAATTGTACAGTCAAACGCAGGATCTGGCCCATAAATGGCAGCAATTTGAACAGACAAGCCATCTCTCACCTACTGTGGGGATTAAAACCCTGCTATGCTACTTTGGACGTTGCACATAAAAAGAATAAAACTCAATCTACTAACACTGGAGATCCTATGGGCCCAGTCCTGCCACCACTGAAGTGCATGAGTGTCTTGGTGGGTGGCTTCCGCAGGATGATTCACTTGCATGCAGCGTACTTGCTATCTGCGGCATTGGTTCTACAAGTTTAAAAAGAAACCTGTTAAAACAGTAAATTCAGAGTTATCGCTGAACCTCTCTCCTTAATCTACCCTAAAGGGATGGTAGGATGTAACCTGTATTATTTTTTTGTTGAGATTTTTTTCTTTAAATCTTTCTTTCACAACTGTTTTACTTTCTTTAGAAATCTATTTTTTGTATTTAATTTCCTGTGGAGGGAAAATCCCCAACTTTCATGGAAGGTTTTGATATTTGGAGTGGCCTGACAGCCATTTCTGTATGCTGGATAAAACATGAGCTTGCCTTCATGTATGTGTAAGAATAGATGAATCTTGCCCTCCTTCACTGGATCCTGTAAGCCTTGCTCACACCAGAACCTGGAGGACATGCCATCGCAGTGCTCACTGACTTGGTGGTGTGATTACAGAAGATGAGTAGCAGCATGCTTAATAATCAACCAGCCTTCAGGTATAGGTAAAGAAAATACTCTGGTGCATGGTTCAAATTCACGGGAATGGGAGGAAGAGGAGGTCGGACGATGAAAGAGTAGGAATTGTGGTGGAAAAGGGGACATCACATTCATGTTTTCACTTCAAAATGGCCAGTTCCATCTTGCTGTAGAGAAAGTGGAGCGTTGATCCTTGTCTCTGTACTTGGCCAGACCTCTTTCAACCTTCACAAAGAGTTTTTCCTGGTCCCTGGCAGTACTCTGGTCACGAGCTCTGGCAGTGTTACCTGCTCACAGCGAGACGGTCCTCAGGAGAGCTGATGCGTTGCACACCAGTACAGCGTGGCAAATGCTTTACTGCTGGCGTTTCCTATTTGAAGAAAGGGCACTGTCCCTCTGGTACTGCCTAGGCACATGTTCATTCAGTGTTTGTAGACCAAGGTCCTGCTTCCCCTTCCCCTGCAGCTCTTCTGCTTCAGAGCAAGCACACCCCTTTCCACAGGGGCTTTAGTTATGCAGGGAGTTCCCTGGTTCTTCAGTAGCTGTTTGTGTTAATACCCTTAAGGGGGATCTGAGTCCTGGTGCTTTGGGCTGGTTTCTGAGAGCAGCTAAAGAGACTTTTTTGACTTGGCAGCCATCTCCGTGGGTTATAGGGAAGCACAGGAGTTGGGCGAGGAGGGGAGTGCATCGTTGCTCATACAGACAGGGGGAGTTTCTCCCTAGACTAGGCAAGGAACAGGCTATAGGACAAATGTGTTTTCTGGAGGGTCATACTGATAGTAGACAGGCAATGGAGAGGAGAAAAATACTGTCTACTCTCATATTGGCAGGCAGCAGGGAAGGGGCCTTCTCTGGGATTTTTGTATTCCTGGGTCTCCGTAGTGGGTGGCTGAGACCGTACTGAGGCAGAAGAACTTGCAACTTCTCATAGCAAATCATCTGTGGGAGGAGAGGTGACAAGGGAATACCAGTGCACATGTCCCTGCCTCTTCTTGGGAGGGAGGAGGTTGGGATAACCATCCAAACAGGTTGTGTCCAGTGGGTGGACAAAGCTGGTATGTTCCATTCAGCTTTCTGTGAACAAATGGTGAAAACTAAGGTGTGATGATCCTGCTGCATTGTTTGTCCGTTACTTTTCCTGGCTTTTTGTTTGTTTGGTTGGTTTTTTTTTCCTTCTCTCATTCCTTCTGTTTTCTCCTTCTTGCCACAGGGCTATTCCCATAGGGTTGTAGAGCCCACCTTGTCACTGACACACACCACAGCGTTTCACTTGCTTGCACTGTGTTTTTCATGCACGTTGAGGCTGCACTCTCTTTTTCTCTCTTTCTTGCGTCATCACAGTTGTATTTGGCTGCCATGGACAGTAGCAGCCATATGAGCTGGCAGCTTAAGCCCTCGGACAGTGCACGGACATACTGGTAACAGCGCCCGCAAATGGAACAGGTACTGGAAAAAAGGTCCTTCTTGCTCAACCCCTTCTCCACTCCCAACCACTCCCTTCATCCCTGCACTGTTTATCCCAGGCCAGTGCCTTTTATTTCTTCACATTCCTTCCCTCTGCACCTCCCACCCCATTCCCTCCTGCCAAGGGTTAAAATTAAAATCACTTTTGCTCTGGTGCAGACTCAAGGAGCAATATCAACCTTGCAAAGGCTTCTGGTGCAATTTGTGAGGGTTATACGTGTCCATGCCTCACAAAGGTTAACTCACAGCAGCTTCAACTCAGAGTCCACACCTGAGAACAGCTTGAACACTTAGTACCGAGTGCTGCTCGAATGTAGAACTAACCTTGCACTGCAAATGCAGAAGTCCTCCCATCACAAGAAGCCCTTTTCTGGAAGTAATGAGAACCAATCTAGCAGCTTTTCAGTTGGGACTGGTTGTCTTAAGTCAACCTTTTGGTTTCCCTTGAGACCTGCTGCTGTTCTGTCTTGACTGGTCATAACAGCACATGCCCGAAACCACCGATACCTATCTGCCACGTGCTCTAAGCTCCTCCGTGAGATTTTTAATTTGTTGAAAGCTCTTAGCTGGTAATGGTGGCCTGTCCTGAAGAGTTACTTCCTTGCCTGTTAGATCTGTGTGCAGCTTCTTTTATCCTTTCATTTAAAGTCAGAAACGAGCAAGTTGGGTTTTTTTAAAATTTCCCTAAAAGTCCAGACATAAGCACTAAGATCTATTTCATTCTGTTTCAAAACCTTTTACTGTTTTGTTTGTTCTCTGTGTGTCCAAATCATCCCATTCATGTCCCACAGGCTCTGTGAGCAGGGCCTTCCTTGTACCGTTTCACTGTCTGAATTCCTGATGGGCTGTAGCTGCTGGTGTCCTCCAAGATAGCCAGCGTTTCTTCCTTTGCAGTGGTCCATGGCAAAGCCATGTGCCTACAGAAAGAGTAGGTGGTCTGCATTAGGCCTTGGAGTGCTTAGCTTGGTTAAATACAGGGTGTAATTAGAGCTCCCAGGCTCATCATGCTCTTCTCATATGAAGGACAGTGTGCGCCTTCGAGGGAACTACAGCCACACAGTACCTGGAAGGGGTTGATTCCAGTTGGAAAAGAGGGTCTGTTGCTTGATTCATTCAGTCAATGACCTGTATCTTACATAGTGTTCCCAGAAATACATGTCCATAAAGCTGGTGTTCCTCCTTTTCTCCTGTTCTCATTGGGACTTTTGTCAGCCTTGCACTGGATTCCTTTCCGTCATGTTGCTGCTTGGTCTGCATTCTTGCTGCCTCTTGCCGTCTGTCTGCCTGCCTTGCGACACTCTGGGAGGGTGTTCTCTGAACTGGGTGTCCTGGTGCCCTCTGCCATGGTGCATGAATGCAAGCAAACTTGTCTTGAAGCATGGTGCTAGTACCCTTGAACGGGTCACAACTTTCTTCAGTCTGAAGCCTTGCAAAGACCGCTCTTGGGCGTCAGCTTATGGTGGGTTTTCTGCCTTTTGGTTCCTGCAGGTGGTATTGTAGCAGTGGTAGACGGGTCTGTTTCATGAAAATAAGATATTGCTGGGGCAGGGGAATTCTAGTGTCTTCATTCTGGACTTGAAATCTCCTCTGGGCTGAAACATGAGCTGATCTCAGCCTGCACTGTCTTCTGTTTACCTAAGGTCACACCCAGAGTTTAATGTGGCTGTTTGCAGGGCTAAGAAAAAGGTATTGCATTCTTTCCAAGACTTTGAAAACAAACAAAACAAACAGAAGCTCTGTTCTTTTTGACTTGGAAAACTTAAGTTGCTTTGAATTCAGAACCCACTGGCTGCAATTGGCTGTTTCCCTGCATCTCGTACCTCCCATACATAATGATACCAAGCCCTGTGTGTTTACTGTGCTCCAGCTATTTGGGCGGTGGATCAACCTTTAAGAACTTCAATCCAGAAGCTTTGGTCTTTATTGGATTACCTGAATAGCTCTGGCAGGAAATCAAAGTCAGGGCAGCTGAAGAGAGATACGTGTGGGGGTTTTAACCACAAATAGTAAATAGTTTATACTCAGAATCGTAGGTTCATATGGTGAGTGATTTTTTCCAGCATAGCTCAGTTAGCTGTGAAGTACTCATGGTCTGCACAGTTCACAGGGATTGGTAAAATCTATGGTCTCTAAAATTAACTGATTATTCCCATTAATTTTTTTTTTTTTTGCAACCAATGACTCCTTTGTACACAGGCTATATGAATTAAGAACCTAACTAGGATCTGCTGGCAAACCATACCTATGAAAGTTTATACCCTCAACAAGGCTGAGTGTGAAGGAGAGCCTTTTTCTTTTTTTCTTTCGAAAAATTAAAAAAATAAACTTGCGTGCAATCAGCTGTGTTTGTGCTAGCTGACTGGTAAGTGACTGAGAGGTGTGCTGTGTTGAATAGCACAAGGTGCCAGGAGAAACGGTAACAAGAAGTCTTTTAGGTACTCTTTAGGGTAGCTGACAGTGTGGTGAAGGTACGGGTTGAAACTTGTCGTCCGTGCTGTTTTTGAAAGGGTAAATGAGGGTGTACAGGCACGTGGGTACTTCCAGTGAAAGTGCTGGAAGAATGAACGCATTGTGCGATTTCTTCAACCTTCTATGAAAGCTCCTCTTTGAAGGAAACTAAATGCAACTGTGTACCTTGTAGCTGTGTCAGGCACTGTATCCGGGTTACCTCAGAGTAGAAGCCAAGACCTCCTCAGCTCTGAGTTGTGCTCACGCTTTAAGTCTTTAGCGGTACTTTTTAACTGTGGATAATAGTTTGGTTCCATAGCCATGTGACTAGCAAGTTTCTGCTGATACATCTTCGTCTGCTGGCCTGTCCAGATGTTGGGATCTGTGTATTCCACTGCAGCTTCCCTCTGCTTCCCAGCAGAGGATGCACTGACGGACTTCGATGAGGGACTGCTGTCAACAGCACGTGGAGCAAAGCATTCATCCGTGGAGTCTGATGTGGTGGCTGACAATCCAGTGCACGCTGGTAAAGCTGTGCTGGTCATGGGAGGTGCACAGGGAAGCGTTAGCTCTCTCCTTCCATGTTTCAATCATACTTAGCATGGTCATTGAAAATACACTTTAACAGAAGGAGTAACTGTAACAGAAGGTTCAAACTCTAATGGGAAAGGGTACAAAGGCACAAAAATCCTGAGTTAAGGAGAGAACATCAGCCCTAACTCTGACTACTCTGAGTCTTGATTTGCTCCTTGTGGTGGATTGCAGGTAGGTTTGAATGTGAAATGCCCTCTGCTTGACTGTCCAAATCTCATGTTCCTGTTTACTTTGTTTTAGTGACACTTAAGCAACTGTGGGATGTGTTCTTAGTGGAGGAAGGAGGAATTCTTTTCGTCTTCTCCCTCCGTGATGGGTGTACTTTGTACATCCTTGAAATGCAGTTCATCAAGTGGCCCTTCTTGAGTTTAATGCTCTAAAGGAAGTTGATGTTGCATGTAGCTTGCTGAACCTATGTGACTGGACCAGGAAGATGCATAATAACCTTTCATGATCTAAGATTTTTTTCTAAATACTTCTTACAAAACCTTAGCACCTGAAAGATCTCTGTTCATACCCATCTCCAATTACATGTCATATATAGAATACAAATAGAAGGAAAAAAGCATGATTGCTCACTTTCTAAGACCCTCAGCATTATGCTTAGCTGGTAAATTCAGCATCATGCTACCTGAAACATGCCCTGCTTGGTCTGTGAGAAAGTTCTTTGACTTCTGAGCCTTTCTGAGCCTGTTGGGTTAGTCTCATATGTTCTAATAATGCTCTAAACTTTATTACTGTTTTGAAACAGTAATCACATTTAATAAACTGTATAGAATATGGTCCTTAAACTGTCTCATCTTGGTCTTCACCTTTTTCCATCTCACTGGCTAAAACTACATCTTGAAAAGAACATGTGTACCCTTTGTCTTCTAAATATAGACACCATTTCTGGGTCAGAGTTTTATATTAAGATCCACGTTCTGCAGAAAGTTTTCCAATTATGGAAGACACTAAAAGGTGAGTGTGCAAATCAGCCACAGGTGTCTTCATCTTGTGCCAATGGGGTCAGCTCTGCCAGAGGAGCAGCTTCTCTTTCCCGTTGTGCAGACATTCAGCCTGGGTCAGTCTTTGAAGGAAAACTGATATACTGTTAATTCTCTGAAAACCCCTTTAGATAGCTGAGCTTTTGAGAGCCTAAGGATGCCTCATAACGTTCTTTCCCAGTGGGCAAGATAAATCATACCTCCTGGTGAGGAACTGCCTTTCAGTTGTCCCTTTGCCAGCTTAACCTGCTGTTTTATGTGATTCAGTTCTAAAGGTGATAAAATTCGGTATGCTGAAGAGCACTCTTGGGAGGAAAGATGTGGGTATTATGGAATTATTCAAGCTCCAGCTGATATAAAAAGAGGTCTGTCCTCGTTGCTTGGTTGTTAGTATCATGATAGCAGAATCCCAGAAGCATTAATGTGGTCATGATGAAGGCATTGGACACATTGGTGTAAAGAGGCAAAGTCTTTTGTTCTTACTGCTGGGTACTATTTACGTGCTTTTCAGCATGTTACTCAGCGCTGAATGGCAGATGTTAGTAGCTCCTGGGAGCTGTTTTGGAATACTTTTTACTTAGAATACAAAAGAAAATAAGAGAAAAACACACCCCCTCAAACCAAAACAACCTCTGATCTTTCTGATTTTCTCTTGTCGCCCACAACCTGAGTCTTGTCTGCTGCTACACGGTATTCAGGTTGAATCCTAAGCACAGTGGATAATTACCCATCTGGTAACTGTTAGCTAATATCATCTTGCTTGATGGCAGCCTGTTTCCAGCCTGGCAGGGTCTGTTCTTTCTTGGGCATAAATTGTTCAGAGATTAATTCTTCCACCTCTTCTTCCAAACTGTTCATCTGTGGTGCGTGCAGTCTTCTGATCCCCTTTATTGACATAAAATGCAATGTAAAAATGCAGTGCACACCCATTTTCTTTTTCAACCTCCTTTTCTGGCATGGTTGAAGGCAATAACAGGACTGAGAGGGCATGAAAGTGTGAGGGGGGGGTTTTACATCTGCATCACTTCCATTTCCCTCTCTTCTCCCAAGTGAAATATGGCATATTTCAACTCAGTGACCATTGGTTTTCCTTCTCTGTAAAAAGCTTGGATAAATCATTAGCCCATCTGCGCTGACTGGCCAGCATCCTTGCAGCAGGCTGACAGTATGTTACCAAAAGTGGACTGTGCAGTGACTTGTGAAACTTTCCTTGTCTGACTGAGCCAGCAGCTCCTTGATATGCTTGCTGTAAATACAGACCATCTTATTCTGGAAGGTGGTCGTAATCTGTGGTTCCTGGTTTACATTAGTCATTCTGACTTACTTTTCTGTTCTGTTTGTTTTGTTTTTTTTGTCTTGTCTTCCTCCAGTACACCTCCAGCATGAGAGCCAAATACCTCGCCACCAACCAACCTCGTCCAGATGCTGGCAGTGTGCATTAAAATGAAAAAGCAAAAGCAAAAAAACCCCAAACAAAACCCACATGTGCAGTCAAACTAAACAATGTGCCAACTGCTGCGCCCCTGTGCTGTCCTCGTAGAGCAATCCTGCTGTTCTGCCCAAAATCCAGTGCAGTTCCTTCTGTTTCTCCAGTCCAGACCGCCCCTCCAACCTGGTACCTGCCCGCTGGAGTGGAAGCCCCTTTTGAATTTAAGCCTTCACCTTGTACCTGATGTGCAAGAGAGGTCAAGCACGTGCAGGCAAGCAACGGCGAGCACCCAGTCAAGGAACTGGGTTCACCTGCCTGGGGACCAACTTAGAGTAGCCTACCAGAAAAAGTCAGTGAATATCTTCTGCCCCTTTTTTCCCCTTCTGTTCCCCAGTGGGACTCGGTGAAAGATGGTGGTAGATCATCTTCCCTTCTGCAGTGGGATCTGCAGTCTGTCAGACGCTGCAGAAGCAGAGGCTCAGCGCCTGTGACTAAAGTACAGTGAGGGAATACTGAGTCGGTGCAGAGTGCAGCGTTTTGGTGGGAGTCCTCTGGTCCTGTGCCCGGTGTGAGGGAGGAGGGAAACTCCTGCCTCATGGTGTCACTGCATATCCACTGTAATTGGGGAGCCTGGGGTTCTTGTAGAACAACCCATTCTGCTATCCTGGTTAACTTTAAAAAAATCTATTAAGAAAACTTCTTTTTCCTTCCCACTGAATAACATGAATTCTTGAGGAGGAGCAGGGGGTCCCAGCACCAGTCAACTACCCAGTCCCATTGCTCTGAACCTGACCTCCGCTCCATCAGGGGAGCCTAGATACTTGCAGATGGCATTCTGGGTGCTGCCTTTACGAGGCCAACACACTGACCAAACAGGAGCCAGCTACCCACTTGGTGCCAAATTTTTCCAGGAAAAGACTTGTAAGACTTCAGGGGGGGTATTTTTTACACTGAAGAGTTTCAGCGCTCTGATGCTAGATCTTATGGGACAGTCAGCTTGCACAAGCAAGAGGGACTGGAAGCGCCAATGGATTTATAGCAAATGCAAGCTCTCCCTGCAGGAGTGACCTGTGAACTCTGCTGGACTTTTTATTTTCTTCCTTTTTTTTTTTTTTTAATCATAATTTACAGCACAGGGCTGCCGAACTGGCATTGAAGGAGGTTTTTGGACCCTCAGTCCTAACAAACTCACAAGATCATCAGTATATCATCTGTGTTCCGGGGTCACAAACCCACATGACATCTGGAGAACACTGACTGTCAGAACAGGTTTTTATTCTACTCTCTTTTATTTTCTTCGTTTTTTCAAGGCACATTGCTAACCACTATCTGACCATATTAAGGCACGTGTAAGACATTTTTCTAGACATGAGGCAGAACAAGGCTTGCAAAGGGGCAGCTGGGTGCCTGCAGAAGGCAACATCCTCCATTGGTGCTGTACTTTCCACTGAAGAGCAGTGCTCTGAAGGGCACTGACTGCTTCCTACTGGAAGAGGAGATCTGCCTCTTGGGAGGTACTGTCAAGTACTGCCCTGTCAGTAGGGTAACTATGATGTTCCTTTTTGTCTTTTTACCTCTGAGCAGGGGCATCTTAGTGTAGCTGCTGAGCATTATATTAAATAACTGGCAGAGGAAATAAGGTGGGAAACGTCTCTTAAACTGGAGTTGAGCCATTGGCAGAGGCAGTTAAGTCTTCACCTCAGTGATGTTCACGCTCGGTGTCTGTTTACCCCACATTTGCTGTACGGGGCACAGAATCTACCAATCTGCCTTTACTCAAGTCAGTTGCCTTCTTGCAGTGAGGTAGGAATCGCTCCTAGCGGGTAGCTAACTAGGATGATGGTATCTGCTGTGAAATGGTACCAGCTCTGTGGAATAGCAAGCTTTGAGACTCCTCTTAAGATAGAAACCACTAATAGACTGCAAAAGCTGTGGGCCAGCTGTTACCTTTGAAAGGAGTGAGGGAGTCGGGGAGGAGGCACCACCGTGCAGACAGGAAGAGAGGTTTGGGAGGAAACTCCACACTTCACCATAAATCTCTGGAAGCAGGATTTCCTTGCTCAGGACTGAGTATGCCCTTTCAGACGTGTTTGATGGGCTTCACACTGAAACATACCTCCGTTCTCAAATAACAAGGTCAGGGAAACGTAGTCACAGGGGGTATGGAGGGACACTGTAGCTCATGAGCACCAGGTTTTCAATCCTGCGTTAAAGCCTACCAGGAGACGCGGGAGCGCAGGCCTGTGGTGTGATTAGCTTGCAGGGCCCGAAGCACGCAACTGCTTTCTGGGGGGCACTGAACCTTCCCCTCGCTTTGAAGAAAGAAACAAGAGCCATATAACCCTTACTAAGACTGAGTTGTTCTGCCATCATCTCTCCTTGCAAGGATGTGCTCGGATTGCTACTTACACTATCAGTTTTAGGGGACCTGCCCTGAAATTGGTACTACTCATTGAAGGCAAGTGTTTTGAAGGCTGGAGGGTGTGGGAGAGCCCTGTGGAAACAAATGCTTCTGTATATTGACTTCTCTGTATACAGAATGCATCCTGAACACGCGTGTGACTGCACTTGGGGTTGGATCTGAATTGTCACAGTGGCATTGTCTGTGCCAGCAGGGATAACGGGGGAGCGAGCCTGTACCGTTTTGTTTGCAGCATCTAATGGAGCAGCCACCTTGACCTGCTTCCTCCCAAGGTTTGGCATAGCCACACCTAACGCCCAGAACGACTTCTCGCAACGTCTGGGGCTTGCAGCCAGGCACAGATGTGGAGGTATGTGCTCTGTGACTTCAAAATGTAACTGGAAAGAACGTTAGGGAGATAACGTTTTGCCCTCTGGAGGCCAGCATAACGTGACTGCAGTGTGAGCTGTGTACCTTTGTCCAGCCAGCACTTCCTTTACTTGACATGGATATTGCACTTTTGTAAAGCATCCTGGGACTCTGCTGCCCCGCTGCATGCTGTGCAGAGCGCTGGATAGGAAACACAGACAAAATGGTTTTCTTTTGGTTTATTATTATTATTACCACTTTTTTTTTTTTTTTTTTTTTTTTCTTGGACCCTTGAGAACCGGTGTGCATTTTCCCCTTTTTTTTTTTTTTTTTTTTACTGGAACCTTGAGCAACAGTGTGGCATTTCTGCAGGCTGGTCTGAACGGATCTGCTGAAGAACAGATGGCCTTTGCCTATTCTTATGGCTGCGACGTAATCGGTCTCATCCATATGGTCACATTTTGTCTGAGGAGTGGACTTTCAGAAGCCAAGATCTCCCAGACTCTGTGCCTCCCTCTCGGGTGAACAGCAGGTGCTATCTGGTGAAGACCCATCTGTTCTAGATGGCATTTGTGGTCGAGGGAGTCCAAACTCTTCACGCTGTAGGAGGTAAAGCTGTAGAGACTTCTCCCTCTTCCATTGTGTCTCTGTTTTTAATGTGACGAAATGCCAAGGCCATATCACTTGGTGTGTCCCAGCTGACCTTATCGGAACATTACTCATCTTGCTGGTTGCTAGCAAAAGGGTCCAGAATTCAGGGGAGATGAGATCGGCCTCTGGACACCTCACTAACTGTAGAGTGGAAGGCAGCTTGTCCGGTTGAAGGTGACTGCGTCGGTGAAGACACTTCATGTTACTTTTTCAGAAGCACAAGTGTGGTCGTTGGCTTGTCTGGTTGGCTTGGTTTATTTCCACTGCATCATCATGTGTGAGTGACGCTTTCCTTTGGAACTGAGAACTCTTCCAAGCACACAAACATCTCCACAATGTGAAATGTAAATAGCATGTTGGACTCTTGTGTCCAGTGTTCAAGACTGCATTGTAATTGTAAAGGAAATCGAATCAAGACTTGGCTGTGAATTTCTTGTGCTGTCTTGGGAATATAACTGTAGTGTTTGTATCCTGTATGTATTATTAAACTGAGTTCATTTTATGTGCTGATAAAAGGGTTCAAGCTAAGATTTTTAGTGTGCATCCATGTATCCAAATGTGAAGGCTGGAGTGCTCCCTTCCCCTCCTGTCCTTTTTAAGTTCTATCCATTTGGTAGGTGTTAATTTTCTGTGTACAGTCATCTCAGCCAAGATGCAAGGATGTTCTTTGGAGTGCTTTAAGGGGGACACAGTGCATGGGGTTTTAAGTGATCCTAAGTTAGGATTTCCATAGCGGTTCCCTGAAAACACATGAAAAGCTTGGCCTTTCTGAGTGTAAACCATGTCTCAGGGGGCTGCTTAGCCATTGCTCATGAGAGCTTTGGGTGCTGCAGGGCGATAGCAGACTGGAGGGGGTGGATACACGTAAGGGCAGGGTACAGGTACCTGTGTGGATAAGCCCATGTTTCACTTCTGGTCCTGCTTTCTCTTCCTTTTAGCAGCAACTGAAATAATACCATGCTGAGCCCTTTGAAGAAGAGAGAAGTGTCTTGGCTTGTTGATTCTAGCCATCCCACCTGATCCAGGAGTAGATGAGGTGGGTGGGTTTTCCTTTAGCTAAGGAGAGGAGCTGTCTTTGAAGTACTTCCTACCTGGGGACCAAGGAGAAGCTGGGGTCTTCCCCAGCTCAACAAGTCTGTTAGTGTAACTCAGTGAACGTCTCTGGGTGGGAGGGGAAAAGCCCTCCAGGGAGATACCAAGGAGGAGATCCAGTGCTTTGAGAGAAGAGACCTGACAAGACTCAATCTGTACTTGAACCAGGTGGCTTCTTTCATCACAGCCTACTCCCCCTTTCGAGAGATTATTTGTGTGCATGCTATGGATGGCTTCCCTAGTCGTTCCCGGAGGCCCAGCAGCAGCGTGGGATGTTTCGGTAGCAGTTCCTAGATGGCTAGCAAGTGCTCCATGCTTTTGGCAGGCAGTGGGATCTCCTGCTGAGCCATGATGGTGAGCATGTTGCCCAGCTGGGAGAGAGCAGGGATGGGTTACTGGTGGCCTGGAGCTCGCAGGTGCTCGCCCAGCCCCTGTGGCCGCATGCCTGAACAAAAAGTGGAACATAAATTGATGCACAACCAGAAAGTTCAAAAATTCCTTTCCTAAAGAGGATAACTGTAGCATGAAGCTCTTAGGTGCTCTGCATATTTGATACCACATTGCTCCTCACTATGCAATTCCCAACTCCTTCCTTCCGGCTCCTCCTCTAATCTCACACCAAGACTTCTCCAGTGGCCTCTGCCCGGGAGGCCGCTGAAGTCCCAGAAAAGCTCCATTTCTTTCATTGTCCTCTGCACTGGGTCCAGCCGCCCAGCCGTCGCGTCGCGTGCCTCAGGTCCCTTGGGAGCGGGAGGCCCCATGAGTTCTGTTCACGTCCTTCAGAGGGAAGTTTATTTTCTTGGACACTGTGCACAGAAACCTATCGGTGAACATGTACCTGGCCTTTTTGTAACTTTTCTGTTTTTTCTTCTTAACCATAATGGTTGTATATCATACCACTTTATATACATATATAATATATAAATATATATAATTTTTTTTAAAACTTTGGACCTGCTAGTTTCTTTCAAGTGTTCCTGCACTTACCCAAAATGTTTTTAAATTGTGAGGGTTAAAGAGGATTGAGCCCATTTTTGTATCTTTACTTTTAATTCTGTAGTTCTATTGATTGTAATGTAGCTATTTTTTACTGTAACTCTTCGGTTTGCAAATACTAAACAAAAAAACCTAAATGTAATTTCTGTGGTTTCTATTCAGCTTGGGTTTCATGTTTTAAAAATAAACAGTTTAAAACCACTGCTCCTATTTGATTCTTTTCTCTGTCTTTTTTTTTTTTCTTTTTCATAAATCTCCTTGAGTTTTTGCTGCCTTTCATACCTCGTGCTAGACCCACGACGTGAGGAGTCTGATAGCCCTTGGAGGGCAGAGCGGACAGGAACTGCAGAAGTCAGATGATTAGAGTCAGTCGTGCGAGGTGAGGTGTGTGCACCCGTGTAGCAGGGCTGCTTTCTTCCTCGCTTGCAGGTCTCAGCCCAATCTGGTTGCCATTAGAAATCATGGACTTTGGGATTTCTAATCCAGTTTGACGACTGGACTGTTAAAATTGAACTGGGCAGCTTCAAAAGAACCTCTGAAGAAAGGTAATCGATGGGGACGTTTCCTCCAGGGGAAGCTGCACTAATCCTGCTTTAGAACTGGTGTGGCCTGTACCTCCCTGAGCGGTCTGCGGCTGGGGGGCTGAGGGTGAGGTTTGGCAGGGGGGAGCCTGGATGGGGGCACGGAGCCAGGCTGGTGCCTGCTACGGAGCCGTCCTCATACCGGGGACCTCCGGAGCGACAGGCACCACTGCTGAGGATGCTGGAGCAGCTGGGGAACATGAACATCAGCCTGTGGAGATGCTCACCCTGCGCCCAGGGTATGGGATACCCCCCCGAGCCCCTTCTGCAGCTTCGCTCGGGCTGCACTGCAGCAGTTGGGAACGCGAGGCCGTTTTCAGCAGCCCAAGTACACGAGGGGGCGAGGGGGGGTACGG
>NW_010250185.1:22912-24751 GCF_000690775.1 Eurypyga helias
GCCCAAGTACACGAGGTGGCGAGGGGCGATACGGGGCGCTGCGCCAGCCCAGCCGCTGCGCGGGCACCCCTCTTCCAGAGGCAGTGAGGCGTACGTACGTGCCTTCGGCGGCGTCACACGGGGAGCCGGGGGAGCTGGTGCAGCTCAGCGTGGGCTCCTCGTTCTTGGCTCTGCTCTGGGCTATGGTGGGTTCCTTCCGAGTTCCTCGGTTGTACTGCTCTCTGGTCTCGAGCCACAGCTCTGTCAGGTCCTGAACTAAACCCTTTACCTTCCTGCAATTCTCTTGATCTATTTTCTGTCTGATCCTGCCAGTCAAATGGAGGGATTGGGCCCCTGCCTCTGTCCTGCACTGTTCCTGCCCCCGACAGCCCATGGCTTAGCAGCTGTGGGTCTTTGGGAAACTCCCCACCAGCAAACTGCGGGAAAGCCAGACGCCCTTGCAGGATGAGGGCTGGGGGGAGCAGAGCAGCTCCTCGTGTGTGGGTCTTTTGGGGGAAAAAGGAAGCAACTCTGGGAAGGGGCATGGAAAAGCCCCTTGGGAGGTTTGGTGGCAGCAGGTAGCTCCCGCAGCGCTGACTGCTCTTGGTCTGACGGCAGGTTAAAGCAGAAAGCCCTCAAACTCCCCGGTGATGCTGCAAGGGGCAGGCTGATGGTCCTGGTCGGCGCTGCTGCATACTGGGACCAGTTTGAAGGCCACAAAGAGGGGACCGCATCCTGCAGCCCTGCAACCTGAGCTGGGCTCCTGGGCACCCTCCTCCTCCATGCCGCTGGTCCTGCCCCGCGCCACGTTGGAGTGCATGTCCGCAGGTATGTCCTGTTTCCTTGGAACGCCAGACTGGCCTAAGCAATACTTAACTCTGGTTTTGTTAATGCTGTACTTTTTTTAAGAGCTGTGTGTTCTTGTGTGGCTGAACCCCAGACCCTTGCTCTCGAGTCCTGCCCATCCATCCAGTGCAGAACCACAGGTGGATTTTGGCTGCCTTGCACTCTCATGCCTGTGAATTGCAACAGACACCAGTTTTCCTCCCTTCACTAATAATTGACAGGTTTGCCTCCCATCTTCCCCCCCCCGAAGAGGGAACCCACATTTTCCATCTTGATCCCTGATCTGAGATGATTAAGCCTGCTCTCAGGTACAAAGGGCTTGGAGCAGTCAAGGGAATCTGATGGTGTGAAGGAAAATAAAGCCCCCATTGGAGTCAGCATGTAAATATTTTACTAGGTTTATGGACTCCCACCAGGGATGGGAATATGTGAAAGCCACCTGCATGGTGACCTTTCCCAGTGTTTTCCAGCCAGCCATCCCCAGCAGCCACAGGCTTTGCTCACCCTGCTACACCGCTCCCGGTCCCAGTGGGAGCAGCGCAGGGCTTTCCCCTGAGCTGGGAGAAAACAGGGGAGGGTGAAGCATGTGTTTGAACAAACCTTGCCTTCTGATCAGCCTCCAGTAGTGGTCCGTCAGATCTCTGTCCTCCAAGGTAAGGCAGGGAGGGATGTCCCAGGGGGATGCTTTCAAATACGCTTGTTCCTGTGGCATGAAGAGCTGTGCTAACAGCAGCGTTGCCTCCGGGAGCTGCTTGGGGGTGGAGAACCAGCAGGCAGAGCTGGGTGCTGCGGCGTGCTCATCGCCTGTCACCTCTCGGGGTGGGAACGGCCTGTGCCACAGGTCTGAACGTGGCTCTGTGCGTGCAGGTCTGGTGCCAATGCTGAAGCCTGGATCTGCCCAGCTTCTTCCATTGGATGCACCCGAGAGCTGGAGTTGTAGCTGGGTAGGGCCTCGTCAGGACTCTGCCTGCCCATGTGCCTGGGGAAGGCAGCTGAATCACAGAATGGTTTGGG
>NW_010250186.1:0-234 GCF_000690775.1 Eurypyga helias
TGTCACCATCCCTATACGCAGCGCAGCTGCCTTTTAACTGCTTTCGGGTACGCGGGGTACAGCTCCAGGCTGGGAGAAGGCTCGGGTGAGTCCGTGCGGGTTTAACTTACACCAGGCAGCACACATTCCACTGCGATACTTCCACCCACATCCACGCGTGCCCATCACCCTGAGCTCAGCACGTGCGGGGAGCGTGGGAAGGGAGTGGGGCACTGGGAGGAGGGAGCTGACCAG
>NW_010250186.1:270-1192 GCF_000690775.1 Eurypyga helias
TCTCCAAAGTAGGTTCGTCTCGACGCTCAGGTGATGCTCGTGCAACCTGCCGTGTCCCTGTTCCCTCCTGCCCGCCGGCACGTAGCAGTAACCGCAGGCAGTGCGGCGAGCGCAGCGCAGGGGCATCTCGTTCCCACCGCTTCCGAATGCGGCCTTTTTCTTCTCTTTAAGGGTCACCAAAAACCCTCTTAACGTCAGCGTTGTGGGAGTCCGCTAATTAATGTTTGCCAGCGCTGTCTGTGATACCGTCCTGTGGGCATTCCTTTCGTTACCTGGGTACCAGGATGAAAGCTGCCGCGGTGAATAAGGTACGAGCCGATGCCCAATCCAAAGGTAACCGGCTCCCTGGGTGGAGTCCCACCCGGGAAGGAGGGCAGCACCACAGCCTGCCCTTCAGCAACCACATCCCACGGCAGCGCCCGGGGACCCCACGGGTGCCAGGCACCCCCACGCGTGCTCGTCTGCGCGGCTGCGATTTCAGGCGGGGAACTGCGAGAGAGAGCGAATGCCATATCTATTATATGCAGCCTTGGCTGTAATAAACAGTGAAGCTGACTGTTCCCAGAGGGACTTGCTAATATAGGAGATTGATTCACTGCAGTGTAACCCCCCAAGGGCTTTACACACAACTCTGACTAAACTTCCTATAAAATCAATCCAGCCTTTTCACCACTTTTGACAGGGTGTTCTAATATTAATCTACTCCCCTTGTCACTCAGCTCTGCTAACAAAGGCTCTAATGATCTTTAACCAGGCACAAGAGCTACTACATGGGGAGGTGGAGGATTCCTGGATCCCTCCGGAAGGAAAAATCCATCCTTTGCACGGGTGAAAGACGGGCACTTGCCACCGAAAATAACAATATTGCAACGAGCGTTAACAAAAACAGCGATGAGGGTGCAAAGAGCTTGCGCTTGGCCCC
>NW_010250187.1:0-5532 GCF_000690775.1 Eurypyga helias
TATGGCAGCCTGTAGCCCACACTGCTCCACACCGTCCAGTTTCTTTATCCTGTAGAAGTTTAAAACTGGTTTAAGTGAAAATCTCGTTTGTATCATCACGGAAAGTTATCAGTGCTGGTCTGTGGGCTCTTTGAAGCCTGTCCCACTCCGCCTGATGCATCTTTCCCAGTCGGGACGGTTGTAACGCAAATACACTTTCACCCAACCACATCTGAGCATGCTAAGTCTGCGGCGCAAACAAATTGTTTGAAATCCTGACCTGTCAGAGCAGGATCATATTCTTCCTAGGGCCCATGGAAGGGACGAAAACCAAGGTTTTTTTCTGGAATGTGAGTGTTTATGTTTTAATTTTACTCTTGGGTTGGTCGTGCATTAACCAGAGCTCTTCCTTGTGTTTACCTGCAGCAACTTCACGCGATAATAGCTGCGTCTGTCTCCATAAAGTCATCCCAAAAGCTTAAGAAAATACTGGAGGTAAGTCTGATTTCAGATGCATTCCATGGCTCCATCGCTCATACGGAAACCCTGCCTGGATGCGGGAATACCCGCTTTCCTTCCAGAGGTTCCTAAAGCGCCCTGCACTCGCCCTGGCCGTTCACGCTCTGCTCTGTTTCATCCTGGCAGATAATCTTGGCTCTTGGAAACTACATGAACAGCAGTAAACGAGGGGCTGTGTATGGATTTAAGCTGCAGAGTTTAGACCTGGTAAGTAAAGCAGAGGTGTCCCGTGGGAACGTGGCTGCAGGAGACGCGCTCGGCGCTTTCCGGCCGGCGAGAGCAGAGCATGGCAGTGGGAGGGCTCTCCCTGCCAGGCGGTGGGGGTCTGCTTTGCTTACCGTCACTTGGGGGGGCTGCTTAGGAGAGGGCACGTGTCTCAGAGGCTCACCACAGCTTGAAACCCACCTGCCGAACACTTCCATGAGCTTTTAGAGCCGTAAGAGGCGCGCACCGGTCGAGCCACTCTGCTCAGAGCCTCCTGTGCCTCCACCCAGCAGTCCCTTTGCCTTCTCTCCCCCAGCTCCTCGAGACCAAGTCGACAGACCGAAAGCAGACCCTGCTGCACTACATTTCCAACGTTGTCAAGGAGAAGTACCAGCACGTGTCCCTCTTCTACAATGAGCTTCATTACGTGGAGAAGGCTGCTGCAGGTACCGTCACCCTCCGGCATGCCAAGCCTCGGTTCAAGCCGTGGGCTTGGGCAGGAGTGATGCAGCGTCTTTCTTTCATTTCCTAGTGTCCCTTGAAAACGTCCTCTTGGATGTGAAGGAGCTGCAGAGAGGCCTGGATCTGACGAAGCGGGAGTACACCATGCACGACCACAACACGATGCTGAAGGAGTTCATTCAGAACAACGAAGGGAAGCTAAAGAAACTGCAGGATGATGCCAAAATAGCCCAGGTATTTCTTTATCCTCGGAGTTTGGCGAGGGGGTGCGAGGGACCCGGCGAATGGCAGCGTGTCACTGCAAAGGATGGGCTGGTGCATGCGCAGCAGGGAGGGGAAGGGGCAGTGACACTGGGTTTGTTCCAGAGTTCGAGGGCTGGATGTCAATGTGCTCCTCTGAGCTGGGGGTCTCACGTGCAGAGGAAACGAATATGAGCGGGTGTGTGCCCAGGGGCCAAGAAAGCCAACACCATCCTGGCTGCCATCAGGGACAGTGTGGCCAGCAGGACCAGGGCCGGGATGGTCCCCCTGTACTGGCACTGCTGAGGCCGGACCTCGAATCCTGGGGTCAGTTTTTGGGCCCCTCACGGCAAGACAGACGCTGAGGGGCTGGAGCGTGTCCGGAGAAGGGAATGGAGCTGGGGAAGGGTCTGGAGCACAATTCCTGTGGTGAGCAGCTGAGGGAGCTGGGGGGGTGCAGCCTGGAGAAGAGGAGGCTCAGGGCAGACCTTATCGCTCCCTACAGCTCCCTGAGAGGAGGGGGCAGATAGGGGTCGGTCTCTTCGCCCACGGGACAAGGGATGGGACAAGAGGAAACGGCCTCAAGTTGTGCCAGGGGAGGTTTAGGTTGGATATTGGGGAAATTCCTTCCCGGAAAGGGCTGTGAGGGGTTGGAAGGGGCTGCCCAGGGAGGGGGGAGTCCCCATCCCGGGAGGGGTTTCAGAGCCGTGTGGACGAGGCGCTCAGGGACAGGGGTCAGTGGTGGCCTGGGCAGTGCTGGGGTGACGGTTGGACTCGATGGGCTTAAAGGGCTTTTCCAGCCTCAAAGGCTCTGTGATTCACTGAACACTGCAGTGATGGCTGGTGAGTTAGTCACGGGATACGTGCAAGGCAGTATGTCCGTGCTTTTTCTAGGATGCCTTTGATGATGCTGTGAAGTACTTCGGAGAGAATCCCAAGACAACACCCCCCTCTGTCTTCTTCCCGGTGTTTGTCCGGTTTGTGAAGGCCTACAAGGTAAGCAGGACCCCCCTCCTCTTCCCGCTCCTGAATGCGCTGTGGTACCGGGGCGGCGCGGGGCTCCCAACCGAGCAGCGTTGGCTCCCTCTGGCCTTGACGCAACGTGAGCCGTCCTGGACAGCAGCGCCAGCCCGTGGCACCACGGACGCGCGTTCTGGGATTATTTCAGGGCTGGAAGACAACACAGCTGTCTGAGACGCTTTAGGAATCCTCAGAAATTAATGTCTGGGTGGCTGCAGCCACCTTTAACCCCGAGTGCGTGTTTTGGGACTGGGAGGGGATGGTGTGTGCGACCCGGGAAGGTCTCTCCCAGCCCAGACTGTGTGCAGAGGCAGCTGGACTGCTACACCTGATCTTGCTTCCTTGGAAAGCCCCGTGGTAGCAAGCAAGTCTGGGACTCTTTTGTAATATAGAGGTTCTCTACAACAGTTTGAGGCTATAACCTGTTTTTTTTGTGATAAACAGCAAGCAGAAGAAGAGAACGAGTTGAGAAAAAAGCAGGAACAGGCCTTAATGGAAAAACTTATGGAGCAAGAAGCATTGATGGAGCAACAGGACCAAAAGGTATGAAACAGAATTCTTACAGGCCGGAGCCTGTATCCTTGTGTGTTTTTCCCGGTGTTTCAGCTCTGTATAAGGGCTGCTGCTGCCCAACTTAATGTTGCCTAGGAATGGAGCACCTGGAAGTTTTCCCTCTGGGGAGAACGGAGATAAGCTGAGTTATGCTGTATGGCTCTGCTGCTTTTCAAGTCTGCAAAATTGAGAAAAACTGAACAGACACAAGTGGTCTCGTTGCACATTGCCATTAGCCAAACTCGGTTCTGCTCCTGGTAATGTTAAAACCGTGCCGGGGTTCGGTGTGCTCCTACAGGTCCAAGGGGCGAACCCCCCAGACCTTTCCCCATCAGAGTGGGGCATCAGGACTGTGCCCCACATTACCGTTTCATGCGTGTTTTCTTGCCGTGGGGCTGTTGTTCCCTGAGGTAACGCTTTAGATTTGCTGGAGGAAGCTTCCTGTGGCTCTAATCCGGCCACTTTGTCACTGGTGCCGCTTCCCGCAGCGGTTGGTGGGACCTTCGGTCCAAGCCAAGCTTTTTCCCTCGGGAGGAAAGCCTGTTCTCCTTGTTCTCCTAATGCTTGTCAGAGGTGAGAGCTTGGAGCTCCAGTTCCAAGTGCTGAGAAGGCTCGGAAGGGAATTGCCACGGAAGAAAGAAGAGCACTTGGCAGGCAGTGTTGTGGCTCTGCCCGACCCTCCGCGGGCCGCGAGCTGTCCGCACGTGCGTGCTTTCCCCGGCGTGCAGAGCAGGGCAGAAAACTGGCAGCTACCCGTCGCTGATTCCACGGCAGGAAGCGGGAAGCACGTGGCTGGAGGTCAGTCCTTACGCACCCTCTCTCCTTTGCTTCCAGTCTCCCTCACATAAAACCAAGAGGCAGCAGCAAGAGCTGATCGCAGAGCTCAGGCGGCGGCAGGTGAAGGACAACAGGCACGTGTACGAAGGGAAGGACGGCGCTATCGAAGACATCATAACAGGTAAACTCCCTTGGTTCTGCCGTCACAGGGCCCTTCACGAGGCGTAGAGAGGTGTGTCTGCCTAGTAGCTATCGCAGGTGCTTCGGGTACTTACTCGAGCACTGCTCAGGGCGTTGTTTAATGATGTGGATCGAGTAGAGAAGCTGTTGCTGATGGTATATAGCGACCGAAGCCCGGTAACCTGCCCTTCTGTGCCCGCTGCGTGCGCAGATCTTGGGCACACTCTGTTCCTTGGTCGTTCTCCAGCACCTGGGGACGTGCTTGCTCTCTGATCTTTGGAGTAGCCAGAGCAGCGCCCCATCTCAGCACACGCTGCAGTGGGGACGTGTGTGCCGCAGATCTCCCCCAGAATCCCTTTTTTTCCCCAAAGATGGAATGAAGGAGCGATGTTTAACATTATTAAGGGCCTACACTTTCATTAAAATGTACTAACAGTAGTTGCAGCACGTTTTTGCCCAGTCAGAGCAAACCATTCAGTCAACCCTGAGTGATTTACGGCCCTGAACTGCGGCTGGGTTTCTTCTCAGACTGGCAGGCACAGGCGGAGCCAGGCCGGGGGCTGGAGCGGGAGGCGCAGAACCCGCCGTCACAGCCACGTGCAGCCAGGACTTGGTGCAAATGTTCCCTGATAAAAGCCACCTTTGCAGCTGCGTTTTGCCCGGGACTCAAACCAGTTTTAATCTCCCCAGCTGCCCTGACTGCTGGTACTTCGGTTCACGGCACGCTCTTCACCCAGGGTGTGCAAGGAACCTGACTTTAACACTTTGGTCGCTGTACAGTAACTGAAGCTCTAAACAAGGTCTTTGGGCAGGATTTTCGTGGCTACTGCTCCTGTTTTCCCTGTGAGATTTTTGGGCAGGAGAGCAGTTTTACCACTCGCTAAGGAAAGCCAAAGAATTTATGCCCAACAGGCCTTTCACAGCTTTCTTTAACCGTGATTAATAGCTGCCTAAGATAATATTCTGTATTTCAAAGGGCAGTGGCTAATACCTTGTCCACTACCGCTTCTGCAACTCCTCCAGGCTCCTGGGAGCTTGTTTAATTGGTAAAGTGGCCTCCTGCTCTGTGGGAGAAACAGATTGGGCGCCAGGAGAACATCTACATGCAAAAAGCGGTCCCGTGGAGGGAGTTCCAGACTCAAATCCGACATTTCCTATGGCCTTGTGCCCAGCATTTCCCAACACGGGGGTGTCTGGGAGGGCCTCGAGCCACGTAATAATAAAGGTTGGGCACGGAAGGTCAGGTAGGACCGAGGTCGCTTGAATACTTGAACACGTGATGAGGCTTGGAGCACCCTGGGCTATGGAAGGTGTCCCTGCCCATGGCAGGGGGTGGCACTGAGTGGGCTTTGAGGTCCTTTCCCACCCAAATCGTTCCATGGTTCCATAATTCTATGAATCCGGCCTGTGAGATCTCTGGCCTGATGGAAACGATGGGAAGTGCCATTTTAAATTGAAAAGTGCCTGCTCAGAGGCCGGGGGAAGCTGTGCCCAGCCGGAGCGGGGCACTCACGCCCCCCCTTCTCTGGAGCACGTTCAGCAATGGTCTCTCGTGCCCCTTGACAACGCCGTCACGTGGGAGACGCACACGGCGGCGCC
>NW_010250188.1:0-560 GCF_000690775.1 Eurypyga helias
GTAACCCTGCCCCAGTACGGTGCTTTATTGCCCAGCACTCAGCATCCTGCCCCGGCACGGTGCTTGAGCACCCAGCATCCTACCCCAGCACCCTGACCCAATACATTTCTTGAGCACCCAGCACCCTGCCCCAGTACAGTGCTTTGTCACCCGGCACTCAGCATCCTGCCCCAGCACCCAGCATCCTGCCCCAGGATGGTGCTTGGACCCTCCACCAGCATCCTGCCCCGGTGCGGTGCTTGAGCACCCAGCACCCTGCCCCACTACAGTGCTTTACCTCCCAGCACCCAGCACCCTGTCCCAGGATGGTGCTTTACCTCCCAGCACCCAGCATCCTGCCCCAGTACGGTGCTTCAGCATCCTGCCCTGGCACTCAGCACCCTGCCTACCCTAACACCCCATCCCAACGCCCAGGTCCCAGCACCCAGCCTACCCAAGCACCCAGCACCCTGCCTTAGCACCCCAGCCCAGCCCTGGCCCAGGCAGGACCCCCCCAGCCCCCACGCTCCCATCCCTGTGCTACCCCCTTGAGCCAAAACCAGCCAAACTTTTCCAGGGAG
>NW_010250188.1:1034-1563 GCF_000690775.1 Eurypyga helias
GTTTTCCCTGTGGTGGGGCCTCAGCTTCCATCACCCCCCCACCGCTTTGCACGCGGGATTTTACACCGAGCTGGGAGAAATCATCATTTGGAGGGTGGGGGGATGGATTTTTATGGGTGCTCTCAGGTCCATGGAAAAACATAATTCCAAAGTTGGATTTGGATGAGGAAAGCGCTTCCGAGGGCCCTTTGCGAGGATGGGGTGATGTGAGCGAGGGAGGGGGCTTGGGCTCGGGGACACGGCGGTGTCCGGCGGCGTTGGGGGCCCACCTGGACAAAGAGCCCGTTTGTCTGGGACGCGTGGGAACGCGCCGCCGGGACGGCTTCGCGGTGGGTGCCCTCACCGAAACGAGCACCCTGACCCACCGGTGCCAACACCCCCCGCTCCCCCTTCTCTTTTTATCAGCTCTTTACGGCTGGGGTGTGTTTACCCAGCGGTACCGTCCGCGCTGATGACTGTAATTGCCCAAATAAAATATTAATGGCGATGTCCCCGCGCGTGCCGGCGGCTGTGGGAGCGAGCGGAGCTG
>NW_010250188.1:1714-2017 GCF_000690775.1 Eurypyga helias
TCCCGTGCTGGAGATAGCCTTGACTCTCCGAAAACTTGATTAAATTTTTTTGGTTTGGGGTTATTTTTATGCTGGAGCTGCAGAAAGATTTGCTGAAGTTGAGCGCTCGGTGGCTAGGGATAAAAAAAAAGAAATAACAGCTTTCTAGAAACGATAAAAAGCCATCCTGTTGATCGTGAATGAACGAGCGACGCTGCCCTCGCCGGGGCCAACTCGTGTGCCGAAAACGGGGTGCGTGCGCGGGGACGAAGCCCAGCGAGGACCTAAATTGGCGCCTGATGTAATGCATCCCCCCCCCCGGCC